>NW_027551844.1:0-71684 GCF_045843805.1 Urocitellus parryii
TGATTTAGAGTTCCAAATACATGTATCCATATAGGAGAAAACAGAGTGAAACCTAAACATGAAAACGGTTACTGCAAAGGAACGGTTTAACCTAGAAGAACGAAATTTGGTGAGCCAAGTGGGATTGGTGTACTGATTATTAAATGGAAGTATCATCAAGATTGGGTGAAAAAATGTTTGCTGAGATTTCAGGAAACTCGCAGTTTTTTGGAAGCTTGGCAACCCCTTTCAATGAAAGTGATTCTCGTCAGTCTCTGCTTGGGGCTACTTCAATAGGACACAAACCATAGCGATAGAACTTGGAACTACATTATTGTGCCAAGTTTCAAAGAGCTAGCACAAACCGTGTTTGATTTAGAGTTCCAACTACATGTATCCATATAGGAGAAAACAGAGTGAAACCTAAACATGAAAACGGTTACTGCAAAGGAACGGTTTAACCTAGAAGAACGAAATTTGGTGAGCCAAGTGGGATTGGTGTGCTGATCATTAAATGGAAGTATCATCAAGATTTGGTGAAAAAATGTTTGCTGAGATTTCAGGAAACTCGCAGTTTTTTGGAAGCTTGGCAACCCCTTTCAATGAAATTGATTCTGGTCAGTCTCTGCTTGGGGCTACTTCAATAGCACACAAACCATAGCGATAGAACTTGGAACTACATTATTGTGCCAACTTTCAAAGAGCTAGCACAAACCGTGTTTGATTTAGAGTTCCAACTACATGTATCCATATAGGAGAAAACAGAGTGAAACCTAAACATGAAAACGGTTACTGCAAAGGAACTGTTTAACCTAGAAGAACGAAATTTGGTGAGCCAAGTGGGATTCGTGTACTGATAACTACCTGCAAGGATTATCAAGATTGGGTGAAAAAATATTTGCTGAGATTTCAGGAAACTCGTAGTTTTTTGGAAGCTTGGCAACCCCTTTCAATGAAAGGGATTCTGGTCAGTCTCTGCTTGGGGCTACTTCAATAGCACAGAAACCATAGCGATAGAACTTGGAACTACATTATTGTGCCAAGTTTCAAAGAGCTAGCACAAACCGTGTTTGATTTAGAATTCCAACTACATGTATCCATATAGGAGAAAACAGAGTGAAAACTAAACATGAAAAAGGTTTCTGCAAAGGAACGGTTTAACCTAAAAGAACGAAATTGAGTGAGCCAAGTGGGATTCGTGTACTGATAACTACCTGCAAGTATCATCAAGATTGGGTGAAAAAATATTTGCTGACATTTCAGGAAACTCGTAGTTTTTTGGAAGCTGGCAACCCCTTTCAATGAATAGGATTCTCGTCAGTCTCTGCTTGGGGCTACTTCAATAGGACACAAACCATAGCGATAGAACTTGGAACTACATTATTGTGCCAAGTTTCAAAGAGCTAGCACAAACCGTGTTTGATTTAGAGTTCCAACTACATGTATCCATATAGGAGAAAACAGAGTGAAACCTAAACATGAAAACGGTTACTGCAAAGGAACGGTTTAACCTAGAAGAACGAAATTTGGTGAGCCAAGTGGATTGGTGTACTTATCATTAAATGGAAGTATCATCAAGATTTGGTGAAAAAATGTTTGCTGAGATTTCAGGAAACTCGCAGTTTTTTGGAAGCTTGGCAACCCCTTTCAATGAAAGTGATTCTGGTCAGTCTCTGCTTGGGGCTACTTCAATAGCACACAAACCATAGCGATAGAACTTGGAACTACATTATTGTGCCAACTTTCAAAGAGCTAGCACAAACCGTGTTTGATTTAGAGTTCCAACTACATGTATCCATATAGGAGAAAACAGAGTGAAACCTAAACATGAAAACGGTTACTGCAAAGGAACTGTTTAACCTAGAAGAACGAAATTTGGTGAGCCAAGTGGGATTCGTGTACTGATAACTACCTGCAAGGATCACCAAGATTGGGTGAAAAAATATTTGCTGAGATTTCAGGAAACTCGTAGTTTTTTGGAAGCTTGGCAACCCCTTTCAATGAAAGGGATTCTGGTCAGTCTCTGCTTGGGGCTACTTCAATAGCACACAAACCATAGCGATAGAACTTGGAACTACATTATTGTGCCAAGTTTCAAAGAGCTAGCACAAACCGTGTTTGATTTAGAATTCCAACTACATGTATCCATATAGGAGAAAACAGAGTGAAAACTAAACATGAAAAAGGTTTCTGCAAAGGAACGGTTTAACCTAAAAGAACGAAATTGAGTGAGCCAAGTGGGATTCGTGTACTGATAACTACCTGCAAGTATCATCAAGATTGGGTGAAAAAATGTTTGCTGACATTTCAGGAAACTCGTAGTTTTTTGGAAGCTGGCAACCCCTTTCAATGAATAGGATTCTCGTCAGTCTCTGCTTGGGGCTACTTCAATAGGACACAAACCATAGCGATAGAACTTGGAACTACATTATTGTGCCAAGTTTCAAAGAGCTAGCACAAACCGTGTTTGATTTAGAGTTCCAACTACATGTATCCATATAGGAGAAAACAGAGTGAAACCTAAACATGAAAACGGTTACTGCAAAGGAACGGTTTAACCTAGAAGAACGAAATTTGGTGATCCAAGTGGATTGGTGTACTGATCATTAAATGGAAGTATCATCAAGATTGGGTGAAAAAATGTTTGCTGAGATTTCAGGAAACTCGCAGTTTTTTGGAAGCTTGGCAACCCCTTTCAATGAAAGTGATTCTCGTCAGTCTCTGCTTGGGGCTACTTCAACAGCACACAAACCATAGCGATAGTACTTGGAACTACATTATTGTGCCAAGTTTCAAAGAGCTAGCACAAACCGTGTTTGATTTAGAGTTCCAACTACATGTATCCATATAGGAGAAAACAGTGTGAAACCTAAACATGAAAACGGTTACTGTAAAGGAACGGTTTAACCTAGAAGAACGAAATTTGGTGAGCCAAGTGGGATTCGTGTACTGATAACTACCTGCAAGTATCATCAAGATTGGGTCAAAAAATGTTTGCTGAGATTTCAGGAAACTCGTAGTTTTTTGGAAGCTTGGCAAACCCTTTCAATGATAGTGATTCTGGTCAGTCTCTGCTTGGGGCTACTTTAATAGCATACAAACCATAGCGATAGAACTTGGAACTATATTATTGTGCCAAGTTTCAAAAAGCTAGCACAAACTGTGTTTGATTTAGAATTCCAACTACATGTATCCATATAGGAGAAAACAGAGTGAAACCTAAACATGAAAACGGTTACTGCAAAGGAACGGTTTAACCTAGAAGAACGAAATTTGGTGAGCCAAGTGGGATTCGTGTACTGATAACTAACTGGAAGTATCATCAAGATTGGGTGAAAAAATGTTTGCTGAGATTTCAGGAAACTCGTAGTTTTTTGGAAGCTGGCAACCCCTTTCAATGAATAGGATTCTCGTCAGTCTCTGCTTGGGGCTACTTCAATAGGACACAAACCATAGCGATAGAACTTGGAACTACATTATTGTCCCAAGTTTCAAAGAGCTAGCACAAACCGTGTTTGATTTAGAGTTCCAACTACATGTATCCATATAGGAGAAAACAGAGTGAAACCTAAACATGAAAACGGTTACTGCAAAGGAACGGTTTAACCTAGAAGAACGAAATTTGGTGATCCAAGTGGATTGGTGTACTGATCATTAAATGGAAGTATCATCAAGATTGGGTGAAAAAATGTTTGCTGAGATTTCAGGAAACTCGCAGTTTTTTGGAAGCTTGGCAACCCCTTTCAATGAAAGTGATTCTCGTCAGTCTCTGCTTGGGGCTACTTCAACAGCACACAAACCATAGCGATAGAACTTGGAACTACATTATTGTGCCAAGTTTCAAAGAGCTAGCACAAACCGTGTTTGATTTAGAGTTCCAACTACATGTATCCATATAGGAGAAAACAGTGTGAAACCTAAACATGAAAACGGTTACTGTAAAGGAACGGTTTAACCTAGAAGAACGAAATTTGGTGAGCCAAGTGGGATTCGTGTACTGATAACTACCTGCAAGGATCATCAAGATTGGGTGAAAAAATGTTTGCTGAGATTTCAGGAAACTCGTAGTTTTTTGGAAGCTTGGCAACCCCTTTCAATGAAAGGGATTCTGGTCAGTCTCTGCTTGGGGCTACTTCAATAGCACACAAAGCATCGCGATAGAACTTGGAACTACATTATTGTGCCAAGTTTCAAAGAGCTAGCACAAACCGTGTTTGATTTAGAATTCCAACTACATGTATCCATATAGGAGAAAACAGAGTGAAACCTAAACATGAAAAAGGTTTCTGCAAAGGAACGGTTTAACCTAAAAGAACGAAATTGAGTGAGCCAAGTGGGATTCGTGTACTGATAACTACCTGCAAGTATCATCAAGATTGGGTGAAAAAATGTTTGCTGAGATTTCAGGAAACTCGTAGTTTTTTGGAAGCTTGGCAACCCCTTTCAATGAAAGTGATTCTCGTCAGTCTCTGCTTGCGGCTACTTCAATAGCACACAAACCATAGTGAGAGAACTTGGAACTACATTATTGTGCTAAGATTCAAAGTGCTAGCACAAACCGTGTTTGATTTAGAGTTCCAAATACATGTATCCATATAGGAGAAAACAGAGTGAAACCTAAACATGAAAACGGTTACTGCAAAGGAACGGTTTAACCTAGAAGAACGAAATTTGGTGAGCCAAGTAGGATTGGTGTACTGATTATTAAATGGAAGTATCATCAAGATTGGGTGAAAAAATGTTTGCTGAGATTTCAGGAAACTCGCAGTTTTTTGGAAGCTTGGCAACCCCTTTCAATGAAAGTGATTCTCGTCAGTCTCTGCTTGGGGCTACTTCAATAGGACACAAACCATAGCGATAGAACTTGGAACTACATTATTGTGCCAAGTTTCAAAGAGCTAGCACAAACCGTGTTTGATTTAGAGTTCCAACTACATGTATCCATATAGGAGAAAACAGAGTGAAACCTAAACATGAAAACGGTTTCTGCAAAGGAACGGTTTAACCTAGAAGAACGAAATTTGGTGAGCCAAGTGGGATTCATGTACTGATAACTACCTGCAAGTATCATCAAGATTGGGTCAAAAAATGTTTGCTGAGATTTCAGGAAACTCGTAGTTTTTTGGAAGCTTGGCAAACCCTTTCAATGAAAGTGATTCTGTTCAGTCTCTGCTTGGAGCTACTTTAATAGCATACAAACCATAGCGATAGAACTTGGAACTATATTATTGTGCCAAGTTTCAAAGAGCTAGCACAAACTGTGTTTGATTTAGAATTCCAACTACATGTATCCATATAGGAGAAAACAGAGTGAAACCTAAACATGAAAACGGTTACTGCAAAGGAACGGTTTAACCTAGAAGAACGAAATTTGGTGAGCCAAGTGGGATTCGTGTACTGATAACTAACTGGAAGTATCATCAAGATTGGGTGAAAAAATGTTTGCTGAGATTTCAGGAAACTCGTAGTTTTTTGGAAGCTGGCAACCCCTTTCAATGAATAGGATTCTCGTCAGTCTCTGCTTGGGGCTACTTCAATAGGACACAAACCATAGCGATAGAACTTGGAACTACATTATTGTCCCAAGTTTCAAAGAGCTAGCACAAACCGTGTTTGATTTAGAGTTCCAACTACATGTATCCATATAGGAGAAAACAGAGTGAAACCTAAACATGAAAACGGTTACTGCAAAGGAACGGTTTAACCTAGAAGAACGAAATTTGGTGATCCAAGTGGATTGGTGTACTGATCATTAAATGGAAGTATCATCAAGATTGGGTGAAAAAATGTTTGCTGAGATTTCAGGAAACTCGCAGTTTTTTGGAAGCTTGGCAACCCCTTTCAATGAAAGTGATTCTCGTCAGTCTCTGCTTGGGGCTACTTCAACAGCACACAAACCATAGCGATAGTACTTGGAACTACATTATTGTGCCAAGTTTCAAAGAGCTAGCACAAACCGTGTTTGATTTAGAGTTCCAACTACATGTATCCATATAGGAGAAAACAGTGTGAAACCTAAACATGAAAACGGTTACTGTAAAGGAACGGTTTAACCTAGAAGAACGAAATTTGGTGAGCCAAGTGGGATTCGTGTACTGAAAACTACCTGCAAGGATCATCAAGATTGGTTGAAAAAATGTTTGCTGAGATTTCAGGAAACTCGTAGTTTTTTGGAAGCTTGGCAACCCCTTTCAATGAAAGGGATTCTGGTCAGTCTCTGCTTGGGGCTACTTCAATAGCACACAAAGCATCGCGATAGAACTTGGAACTACATTATTGTGCCAAGTTTCAAAGAGCTAGCACAAACCGTGTTTGATTTAGAATTCCAACTACATGTATCCATATAGGAGAAAACAGAGTGAAACCTAAACATGAAAACGGTTTCTGCAAAGGAACGGTTTAACCTAAAAGAACGAAATTGAGTGAGCCAAGTGGGATTCGTGTACTGATAACTACCTGCAAGTATCATCAAGATTGGGTGAAAAAATGTTTGCTGAGATTTCAGGAAACTCGTAGTTTTTTGGAAGCTTGGCAACCCCTTTCAATGAAAGTGATTCTCGTCAGTCTCTGCTTGCGGCTACTTCAATAGCACACAAACCATAGTGAGAGAACTTGGAACTACATTATTGTGCTAAGATTCAAAGAGCTAGCACAAACCGTGTTTGATTTAGAGTTCCAAATACATGTATCCATATAGGAGAAAACAGAGTGAAACCTAAACATGAAAACGGTTACTGCAAAGGAACGGTTTAACCTAGAAGAACGAAATTTGGTGAGCCAAGTGGGATTGGTGTACTGATTATTAAATGGAAGTATCATCAAGATTGGGTGAAAAAATGTTTGCTGAGATTTCAGGAAACTCGCAGTTTTTTGGAAGCTTGGCAACCCCTTTCAATGAAAGTGATTCTCGTCAGTCTCTGCTTGGGGCTACTTCAATAGGACACAAACCATAGCGATAGAACTTGGAACTACATTATTGTGCCAAGTTTCAAAGAGCTAGCACAAACCGTGTTTGATTTAGAGTTCCAACTACATGTATCCATATAGGAGAAAACAGAGTGAAACCTAAACATGAAAACGGTTACTGCAAAGGAACGGTTTAACCTAGAAGAACGAAATTTGGTGAGCCAAGTGGGATTGGTGTGCTGATCATTAAATGGAAGTATCATCAAGATTTGGTGAAAAAATGTTTGCTGAGATTTCAGGAAACTCGCAGTTTTTTGGAAGCTTGGCAACCCCTTTCAATGAAATTGATTCTGGTCAGTCTCTGCTTGGGGCTACTTCAATAGCACACAAACCATAGCGATAGAACTTGGAACTACATTATTGTGCCAACTTTCAAAGAGCTAGCACAAACCGTGTTTGATTTAGAGTTCCAACTACATGTATCCATATAGGAGAAAACAGAGTGAAACCTAAACATGAAAACGGTTACTGCAAAGGAACTGTTTAACCTAGAAGAACGAAATTTGGTGAGCCAAGTGGGATTCGTGTACTGATAACTACCTGCAAGGATTATCAAGATTGGGTGAAAAAATATTTGCTGAGATTTCAGGAAACTCGTAGTTTTTTGGAAGCTTGGCAACCCCTTTCAATGAAAGGGATTCTGGTCAGTCTCTGCTTGGGGCTACTTCAATAGCACACAAACCATAGCGATAGAACTTGGAACTACATTATTGTGCCAAGTTTCAAAGAGCTAGCACAAACCGTGTTTGATTTAGAATTCCAACTACATGTATCCATATAGGAGAAAACAGAGTGAAAACTAAACATGAAAAAGGTTTCTGCAAAGGAACGGTTTAACCTAGAAGAACGAAATTTGGTGAGCCAATTGGGATTCGTGTACTGATAACTAACTGGAAGTATCATCAAGATTGGGTGAAAAAATGTTTGCTGAGATTTCAGGAAACTCGTAGTTTTTTGGAAGCTGGCAACCCCTTTCAATGAATAGGATTCTCGTCAGTCTCTGCTTGGGGCTACTTCAATAGGACACAAACCATAGCGATAGAACTTGGAACTACATTATTGTGCCAAGTTTCAAAGAGCTAGCACAAACCGTGTTTGATTTAGAGTTCCAACTACATGTATCCATATAGGAGAAAACAGAGTGAAACCTAAACATGAAAAAGGTTACTGCAAAGGAACGGTTTAACCTAGAAGAACGAAATTTGGTGATCCAAGTGGATTGGTGTACTGATCATTAAATGGAAGTATCATCAAGATTGGGTGAAAAAATGTTTGCTGAGATTTCAGGAAACTCGCAGTTTTTTGTAAGCTTGGCAACCCCTTTCAATGAAAGTGATTCTCGTCAGTCTCTGCTTGGGGCTACTTCAACAGCACACAAACCATAGCGATAGTACTTGGAACTACATTATTGTGCCAAGTTTCAAAGAGCTAGCACAAACCGTGTTTGATTTAGAGTTCCAACTACATGTATCCATATAGGAGAAAACAGTGTGAAACCTAAACATGAAAACGGTTACTGTAAAGGAACGGTTTAACCTAGAAGAACGAAATTTGGTGAGCCAAGTGGGATTCATGTACTGAAAACTACCTGCAAGGATCATCAAGATTGGGTGAAAAAATGTTTGCTGAGATTTCAGGAAACTCGTAGTTTTTTGGAAGCTTGGCAACCCCTTTCAATGAAAGGGATTCTGGTCAGTCTCTGCTTGGGGCTACTTCAATAGCACACAAAGCATCGCGATAGAACTTGGAACTACATTATTGTGCCAAGTTTCAAAGAGCTAGCACAAACCGTGTTTGATTTAGAATTCCAACTACATGTATCCATATAGGAGAAAACAGAGTGAAACCTAAACATGAAAAAGGTTTCTGCAAAGGAACGGTTTAACCTAAAAGAACGAAATTGAGTGAGCCAAGTGGATTCGTGTACTGATAACTACCTGCAAGTATCTTCAAGATTGGGTGAAAAAATGTTTGCTGAGATTTCAGGAAACTCGTAGTTTTTTGGAAGCTTGGCAACCCCTTTCAATGAAAGTGATTCTCGTCAGTCTCTGCTTGCGGCTACTTCAATAGCACACAAACCATAGTGAGAGAACTTGGAACTACATTATTGTGCTAAGATTCAAAGAGCTAGCACAAACCGTGTTTGATTTAGAGTTCCAAATACATGTATCCATATAGGAGAAAACAGAGTGAAACCTAAACATGAAAACGGTTACTGCAAAGGAACGGTTTAACCTAGAAGAACGAAATTTGGTGAGCCAAGTGGGATTGGTGTACTGATTATTAAATGGAAGTATCATCAAGATTGGGTGAAAAAATGTTTGCTGAGATTTCAGGAAACTCGCAGTTTTTTGGAAGCTTGGCAACCCCTTTCAATGAAAGTGATTCTCGTCAGTCTCTGCTTGGGGCTACTTCAATAGGACACAAACCATAGCGATAGAACTTGGAACTACATTATTGTGCCAAGTTTCAAAGAGCTAGCACAAACCGTGTTTGATTTAGAGTTCCAACTACATGTATCCATATAGGAGAAAACAGAGTGAAACCTAAACATGAAAACGGTTTCTGCAAAGGAACGGTTTAACCTAGAAGAACGAAATTTGGTGAGCCAAGTGGGATTCATGTACTGATAACTACCTGCAAGTATCATCAAGATTGGGTCAAAAAATGTTTGCTGAGATTTCAGGAAACTCGTAGTTTTTTGGAAGCTTGGCAAACCCTTTCAATGAAAGTGATTCTGTTCAGTCTCTGCTTGGAGCTACTTTAATAGCATACAAACCATAGCGATAGAACTTGGAACTATATTATTGTGCCAAGTTTCAAAGAGCTAGCACAAACTGTGTTTGATTTAGAATTCCAACTACATGTATCCATATAGGAGAAAACAGAGTGAAACCTAAACATGAAAACGGTTACTGCAAAGGAACGGTTTAACCTAGAAGAACGAAATTTGGTGAGCCAAGTGGGATTCGTGTACTGATAACTAACTGGAAGTATCATCAAGATTGGGTGAAAAAATGTTTGCTGAGATTTCAGGAAACTCGTAGTTTTTTGGAAGCTGGCAACCCCTTTCAATGAATAGGATTCTCGTCAGTCTCTGCTTGGGGCTACTTCAATAGGACACAAACCATAGCGATAGAACTTGGAACTACATTATTGTCCCAAGTTTCAAAGAGCTAGCACAAACCGTGTTTGATTTAGAGTTCCAACTACATGTATCCATATAGGAGAAAACAGAGTGAAACCTAAACATGAAAACGGTTACTGCAAAGGAACGGTTTAACCTAGAAGAACGAAATTTGGTGATCCAAGTGGATTGGTGTACTGATCATTAAATGGAAGTATCATCAAGATTGGGTGAAAAAATGTTTGCTGAGATTTCAGGAAACTCGCAGTTTTTTGGAAGCTTGGCAACCCCTTTCAATGAAAGTGATTCTCGTCAGTCTCTGCTTGGGGCTACTTCAATAGGACACAAACCATAGCGATAGAACTTGGAACTACATTATTGTGCCAAGTTTCAAAGAGCTAGCACAAACCGTGTTTGATTTAGAGTTCCAACTACATGTATCCATATAGGAGAAAACAGAGTGAAACCTAAACATGAAAACGGTTTCTGCAAAGGAACGGTTTAACCTAGAAGAACGAAATTTGGTGAGCCAAGTGGGATTCATGTACTGATAACTACCTGCAAGTATCATCAAGATTGGGTCAAAAAATGTTTGCTGAGATTTCAGGAAACTCGTAGTTTTTTGGAAGCTTGGCAAACCCTTTCAATGAAAGTGATTCTGTTCAGTCTCTGCTTGGAGCTACTTTAATAGCATACAAACCATAGCGATAGAACTTGGAACTATATTATTGTGCCAAGTTTCAAAGAGCTAGCACAAACTGTGTTTGATTTAGAATTCCAACTACATGTATCCATATAGGAGAAAACAGAGTGAAACCTAAACATGAAAACGGTTACTGCAAAGGAACGGTTTAACCTAGAAGAACGAAATTTGGTGAGCCAAGTGGGATTCGTGTACTGATAACTAACTGGAAGTATCATCAAGATTGGGTGAAAAAATGTTTGCTGAGATTTCAGGAAACTCGTAGTTTTTTGGAAGCTGGCAACCCCTTTCAATGAATAGGATTCTCGTCAGTCTCTGCTTGGGGCTACTTCAATAGGACACAAACCATAGCGATAGAACTTGGAACTACATTATTGTCCCAAGTTTCAAAGAGCTAGCACAAACCGTGTTTGATTTAGAGTTCCAACTACATGTATCCATATAGGAGAAAACAGAGTGAAACCTAAACATGAAAACGGTTACTGCAAAGGAACGGTTTAACCTAGAAGAACGAAATTTGGTGATCCAAGTGGATTGGTGTACTGATCATTAAATGGAAGTATCATCAAGATTGGGTGAAAAAATGTTTGCTGAGATTTCAGGAAACTCGCAGTTTTTTGGAAGCTTGGCAACCCCTTTCAATGAAAGTGATTCTCGTCAGTCTCTGCTTGGGGCTACTTCAACAGCACACAAACCATAGCGATAGTACTTGGAACTACATTATTGTGCCAAGTTTCAAAGAGCTAGCACAAACCGTGTTTGATTTAGAGTTCCAACTACATGTATCCATATAGGAGAAAACAGTGTGAAACCTAAACATGAAAACGGTTACTGTAAAGGAACGGTTTAACCTAGAAGAACGAAATTTGGTGAGCCAAGTGGGATTCGTGTACTGAAAACTACCTGCAAGGATCATCAAGATTGGTTGAAAAAATGTTTGCTGAGATTTCAGGAAACTCGTAGTTTTTTGGAAGCTTGGCAACCCCTTTCAATGAAAGGGATTCTGGTCAGTCTCTGCTTGGGGCTACTTCAATAGCACACAAAGCATCGCGATAGAACTTGGAACTACATTATTGTGCCAAGTTTCAAAGAGCTAGCACAAACCGTGTTTGATTTAGAATTCCAACTACATGTATCCATATAGGAGAAAACAGAGTGAAACCTAAACATGAAAACGGTTTCTGCAAAGGAACGGTTTAACCTAAAAGAACGAAATTGAGTGAGCCAAGTGGGATTCGTGTACTGATAACTACCTGCAAGTATCATCAAGATTGGGTGAAAAAATGTTTGCTGAGATTTCAGGAAACTCGTAGTTTTTTGGAAGCTTGGCAACCCCTTTCAATGAAAGTGATTCTCGTCAGTCTCTGCTTGCGGCTACTTCAATAGCACACAAACCATAGTGAGAGAACTTGGAACTACATTATTGTGCTAAGATTCAAAGAGCTAGCACAAACCGTGTTTGATTTAGAGTTCCAAATACATGTATCCATATAGGAGAAAACAGAGTGAAACCTAAACATGAAAACGGTTACTGCAAAGGAACGGTTTAACCTAGAAGAACGAAATTTGGTGAGCCAAGTGGGATTGGTGTACTGATTATTAAATGGAAGTATCATCAAGATTGGGTGAAAAAATGTTTGCTGAGATTTCAGGAAACTCGCAGTTTTTTGGAAGCTTGGCAACCCCTTTCAATGAAAGTGATTCTCGTCAGTCTCTGCTTGGGGCTACTTCAATAGGACACAAACCATAGCGATAGAACTTGGAACTACATTATTGTGCCAAGTTTCAAAGAGCTCAAAGAGCTAGCACAAACCGTGTTTGATTTAGAGTTCCAACTACATGTATCCATATAGGAGAAAACAGAGTGAAACCTAAACATGAAAACGGTTACTGCAAAGGAACGGTTTAACCTAGAAGAACGAAATTTGGTGAGCCAAGTGGGATTGGTGTGCTGATCATTAAATGGAAGTATCATCAAGATTTGGTGAAAAAATGTTTGCTGAGATTTCAGGAAACTCGCAGTTTTTTGGAAGCTTGGCAACCCCTTTCAATGAAATTGATTCTGGTCAGTCTCTGCTTGGGGCTACTTCAATAGCACACACACCATAGCGATAGAACTTGGAACTACATTATTGTGCCAACTTTCAAAGAGCTAGCACAAACCGTGTTTGATTTAGAGTTCCAACTACATGTATCCATATAGGAGAAAACAGAGTGAAACCTAAACATGAAAAACGGTTACTGCAAAGGAACTGTTTAACCTAGAAGAACGAAATTTGGTGAGCCAAGTGGGATTCGTGTACTGATAACTACCTGCAAGGATTATCAAGATTGGGTGAAAAAATATTTGCTGAGATTTTCAGGAAACTCGTAGTTTTTTGGAAGCTTGGCAACCCCTTTCAATGAAAGGGATTCTGGTCAGTCTCTGCTTGGGGCTACTTCAATAGCACACAAACCATAGCGATAGAACTTGGAACTACATTATTGTGCCAAGTTTCAAAGAGCTAGCACAAACCGTGTTTGATTTAGAATTCCAACTACATGTATCCATATAGGAGAAAACAGAGTGAAAACTAAACATGAAAAAAGGTTTCTGCAAAGGAACGGTTTAACCTAGAAGAACGAAATTTGGTGAGCCAATTGGGATTCGTGTACTGATAACTAACTGGAAGTATCATCAAGATTGGGTGAAAAAATGTTTGCTGAGATTTCAGGAAACTCGTAGTTTTTTTGGAAGCTGGCAACCCCTTCATGAATAGGATTCTCGTCAGTCTCTGCTTGGGGCTACTTCAATAGACACAAACCATAGCGATAGAACTTGGAACTACATTATTGTGCCAAGTTTCAAAGAGCTAGCACAAACCGTGTTTGATTTAGAGTTCCAACTACATGTATCCATATAGGAGAAAACAGAGTGAAACCTAAACATGAAAAAGGTTACTGCAAAGGAACGGTTTAACCTAGAAGAACGAAATTTGGTGATCCAAGTGGATTGGTGTACTGATCATTAAATGGAAGTATCATCAAGATTGGGTGAAAAATGTTTGCTGAGATTTCAGGAAACTCGCAGTTTTTTGTAAGCTTGGCAAACCCCTTTCAATGAAAGTGATTCTCGTCAGTCTCTGCTTGGGGCTACTTCAACAGCACACAAACCATAGCGATAGTACTTGAAACTACATTATTGTGCCAAGTTTCAAAGAGCTAGCACAAACCGTGTTTGATTTAGAGTTCCAACTACATGTATCCATATAGGAGAAAACAGTGTGAAACCTAAACATGAAAACGGTTACTGTAAAGGAACGGTTTAACCTAGAAGAACGAAATTTGGTGAGCCAAGTGGGATTCATGTACTGAAAACTACCTGCAAGGATCATCAAGATTTGGGTGAAAAATGTTTGCTGAGATTTCAGGAAACTCGTAGTTTTTTGGAAGCTTGGCAACCCCTTTCAATGAAAGGGATTCTGTCAGTCTTCTGCTTGGGGCTACTTCAATAGCACACAAAGCATCGCGATAGAACTATGGAACTACATTATTGTGCCAAGTTTCAAAGAGCTAGCACAAACCGTGTTTGATTTAGAATTCCAACTACATGTATCCATATAGGAGAAAACAGAGTGAAACCTAAACATGAAAAAGGTTTCTGCAAAGGAACGGTTTAACCTAAAAGAACGAATTGAGTGAGCCAAGTGGGATTCGTGTACTGATAAACTACCTGCAAGTATCTTCAAGATTGGGTGAAAAAATGTTTGCTGAGATTTCAGGAAACTCGTAGTTTTTTGGAAGCTTGGCAACCCCCTTCAATGAAAGTGATTCTCGTCAGTCTCTGCTTGCGGCTACTTCAATAGCACACAAACCATAGTGAGAGAACTTGGAACTACATTATTGTGCTAAGATTCAAAGAGCTAGCACAAACCGTGTTTGATTTAGAGTTCCAAATACATGTATCCATATAGGAGAAAACAGAGTGAAACCTAAACATGAAAACGGTTACTGCAAAGGAACGGTTTAATACCTAGAAGACGAAATTTGGTGAGCCAAGTGGATTGGTGTACTGATTATTAAATGGAAGTATCATCAAGATTGGTGAAAAAATGTTTGCTGAGATTTCAGGAAACTCGCAGTTTTTGGAAGCTTGGCAACCCCTTTCAATGACAAGTGATTCTCGTCAGTCTCTGCTTGGGGCTACTTCAATAGGACACAAACCATAGCGATAGAACTTGAACTACATTATTGTGCCCAAGTTTCAAAGAGCTAGCACAAACCGTGTTTGATTTAGAGTTCCAACTACATGTATCCATATAGGAGAAAACAGAGTGAAACCTAAACATGAAACGGTTACTGCAAAGGAACGGTTTTACCTAGAAGAACGAAAATTTGTGAGCCAAGTGGGATTGGTGTGCTGATCATTAAATGGAAGTATCAGCAAGATTGGGTGAAAAATGTTTGCTGAGATTTCAGGAAACTCGCCAGTTTTTTGGAAGCTTGGCAACCCTTTCAATGAAAGTGATTCTGGTCAGTCCTCTGCTTGGGGCTACTTCAATAAGCACACAACCCATAGCGATAGAACTTGGAACTACATTATTGTGCCAAGTTTCAAAGAGCTAGCACAAACCGTGTTTGATTTAGAGTTCCAACTACATGTATCCATGTAGGAGAAAACAGAGTGAAACCTAAACATGAAAACGGTTACTGCAAAGGAACGGTTTAACCTAGAAGAACGAAATTTGGTGAGCCAAGTGGATTGGTGTACTGATCATTAAATGGAAGTATCATCAAGATTGGGTGAAAAAATGTTTGCTGAGATTTCAGGAAACTCGCAGTTTTTTTGGAAGCTTGGCAACCCCTTTCAATGAAAGTGATTCTCGTCAGTCTCTGCTTGGGGCTACTTCAACAGCACACAAACCATAGCGATAGAACTTGGAACTACATTGTTGTGCTAAGTTTCAAAGAGCTAGCACAAACCGTGTTTGATTTAGAGTTCCAACTACATGTATCCATATAGGAGAAACAGAGTGAAACCTAAACATGAAAACGGTTTCTGCAAAGGAACGGTTTAACCTAAAAGAACGAAATTGAGTGAGCCAAGTGGGATTCGTGTACTGATAACTACCTGCAAGTATCATCAAGATTGGGTGAAAAAATGTTTGCTGAGATTTCAGGAAACTCGTAGTTTTTTGGAAGCTTGGCAACCTCTTTCAATGAAAGGGATTCTGGTCAGTCTCTGCTTGGGGCTACTTCAATAGCACACAAACCATCGCGATAGAACTTGGAACTACATTATTGTGCCAAGTTTCAAAGAGCTAGCACAAACCGTGTTTGATTTAGAGTTCCAACTACATGTATCCATATAGGAGAAAACAGAGTGAAACCTAAACATGAAAACGGTTACTGCAAAGGAAACGGTTTAACCTAGAAGAACGAAATTTGGTGAGCCAAGTGGATTGGTGTACTTATCATTAAATGGAAGTATCATCAAGATTTGGTGAAAAAAATGTTGGCTGAGATTACAGGAAACTCGCAGTTTTTTGGAAGCTTGGCAACCCCTTTCAATGAAATTGATTCTGGTCAGTCTCTGCTTGGGGCTACTTCAATAGCACACAAACCATAGCGATAGAACTTGGAACTACATTATTGTGCCAACTTTCAAAGAGCTAGCACAACACGTGTTTGATTTAGAGTTCCAACTACATGTATCCATATAGGAGAAAACAGAGTGAAACCTAAACATGAAAACGGTTACTGCAAAGGAACTGTTTAACCTAGAAGAACGAAATTTGGTGAGCCAAGTGGGATTTGTGTACTGATAACTACCTGCAAGGATCATCAAGATTGGGTGAAAAAATATTTGCTGAGATTTCAGGAAACTCTCGTAGTTTTTTGGAAGCTTGGCAACCCCTTTCAATGAAAGGGATTCTGGTCAGTCTCTGCTTGGGGCTACTTCAATAGCACACAAACCATAACGATAGAACTTGGAACTTACATTATTGTGCCAAGTTTCAAAGAGCTAGCACAAACCGTGTTTGATTTAGAGTTCCAAATACATGTATCCATATAGGAGAAAACAGAGTGAAAACTAAACTGAAAAAGGTTTCTGCAAAGAACGGTTTAACCTAAAAGAATGAAATTGAGTGAGCCAAGTGGGGATTCGTGTACTGATAACTACCTGCAAGTATCATCAAGATTGGGTGAAAAAAATATTTGCTGACATTTCAGGAAAACTGCGTAGTTTTTTGGAAGCTGGCAACCCCTTTCAATTAATAGGATTCTCGTCAGTCTCTGCTTGGGGCTACTTCAATAGGACACAAACCATAGCGATAGAACTTGGAACTACATTATTGTGCCAAGTTTCAAAGAGCTAGCACAAACCGTGTTTGATTTAGAATTCCAACTACATGTATCCATATAGGAGAAAACAGAGTGAAACCTAAACATCAAAACGTTTCTGCAAAGGAACGGTTTAACCTAAAAGAACGAAATTGAGTGAGCCAAGTGGGATTTGTGTACTGATAACTACCTGGAAGGATCATCAAGATTGGGTGAAAAAATATTTGCTGACATTTCAGGAAACTCGTAGTTTTTTGGAAGCTTGGCAACCCCTTTCAATGAAATTGATTTTGGTCAGTCTCTGCTTGGGCTACTTCAACAGCACACCAACCATAGCGATAGAACTTGGAACTACATTGTTGTGCCAAGTTTCAAAGAGCTAGCACAAACCGTGTTGATTTAGAGTTCCAACTACATGTATCCATATAGGAGAAAACAGAGTGAAACCTAAAACATGAAAACGGTTTCTGCAAAGGAACGGTTTAACCTAAAGAACGAAATTGAGTGAGCCAAGGTGGGATTCGTGTACTGATAACTACCTGCAAGTATCATCAAGATTGGGTGAAAAAAAGTTTGCTGATATTTCAGGAAACTCGTAGTTTTTTGGAAGCTTGGCAACCTCTTTCAATGAAAGGGATTCTGGTCAGTCTCTGCTTGGGGCTACTTCAATAGCACACAAACCATCGCGATAGAACTTGGAACTACATTATTGTGCCAAGTTTCAAAGAGCTAGCACAAACCGTGTTTGATTTTAGAGTTCCAACTACATGTATCCATATAGGAGAAAACAGAGTGAAACCTAAACATGAAAACGGTTACTGCAAAGGAACGGTTTAAACCTAGAAGAACGAAATTTGGTGAGCCAAGTGGATTGGTGTACTTATCATTAAATGGAAGTATCATCAAGATTTGGTGAAAAAATGTTTGCTGAGATTTCAGGAAACTCGCAGTTTTTTGGAAGCTTGGCAACCCCTTTCAATGAAATTGATTCTGGTCAGTCTCTGCTTGGGGCTACTTCAATAGCACACAAACCATAGCGATAGAACTTGGAACTACATTATTGTGCCAACTTTCAAAGAGCTAGCACAAACCGTGTTTGATTTAGAGTTCCAACTACATGTATCCATATAGGAGAAAACAGAGTGAAACCTAAACATGAAAACGGTTACTGCAAAGGAACTGTTTAACCTAGAAGAGCGAAATTTGGTGAGCCAAGTGGGATTCGTGTACTGATAACTACCTGCAAGGATCATCAAGTTTGGGTGAAAAAATATTTGCTGAGATTTCAGGAAACTCGTAGTTTTTTGGAAGCTTGGCAACCCCTTTCAATGAAAGGGATTCTGGTCAGTCTCTGCTTGGGGCTACTTCAATAGCAGACAAACCATCGCGATAGAACTTGGAACTACATTATTGTGCCAAGTTTTCAAAGAGCTAGCACAAACCGTGTTTGATTTAGAATTCCAACTACATGTATCCATATAGGAGAAAAGAGAGTGAAAACTAAACATGAAAAAGGTTTCTGCAAAGGAAACGGTTTAACCTAAAAGAACGAAATTGAGTGAGCCAAGTGGGATTCGTGTACTGATAACTACCTGCAAGTATCATCAAGATTGGGTGAAAAAATGTTTGCTGACATTTCAGGAAACTCGTAGTTTTTTTGGAAGCTGGCAACCCCTTTCAATGAATAGGATTCTCGTCAGTCTCTGCTTGGGGCTACTTCAATAGGACACAAACCATAGCGATAGAACTTGGAACTACATTATTGTGCCAGTTTCAAAGAGCTAGCACAAACCGTGTTTGATTTAGAATTCCAACTACATGTATCCATATAGGAGAAAACAGAGTGAAACCTAAACATGAAAACGGTTTCTGCAAAGGAACGGTTTAACCTAAAAGAACGAAATTGAGTGAGCCAAGTGGGATTTGTGTACTGATAACTACCTGGAAGGATCATCAAGATTGGGTGAAAAAATATTTGCTGACATTTCAGGAAACTCGTAATTTTTTCGAAGCTTGGCAACCCCTTTCAATGAAATTGATTTTGGTCAGTCTCTGCTTGGGGCCTACTTCAACAGCACACAAACCATAGCGATAGAACTTGGAACTACATTGTTGTGCCAAGTTTCAAAGAGCTAGCACAAACCGTGTTTGATTTAGAGTTCCAACTACATGTATCCATATAGGAGAAAACAGAGTGAAACCTAAACATGAAACGGTTTCTGCAAAGGAACGGTTTAACCTAAAAGAACGAAATTGAGTGAGCCAAGTGGGATTCGTGTACTGATAACTACCTGCAAGTATCATCAAGATTGGGTGAAAAAAAGTTTGCTGAGATTTCCAGGAAACTCGTAGTTTTTTGGAAGCTTGGCAACCTCTTTCAATGAAAGGGATTCTGGTCAGTCTCTGCTTGGGGCTACTTCAATAGCACACAAACCATCGCGATAGAACTTGGAACTACATTATTGTGCCAAGTTTCAAAGAGCTAGCATAAACCGTGTTTGATTTAGAGTTCCAACTACATGTATCCATATAGGAGAAAACAGAGTGAAACCTAAACATGAAAACGGTTTCTGCAAAGGAACGGTTTAAACTAGAAGAATGAAATTTTGGTGAGCCAAGTGGGATTGGTCTACTGATCATTAAATGGAAGTATCATCAAGATTCGGTGAAAAAATGTTTGCTGAGATTTCAGGAAACTCGCAGTTTTTTGGAAGCTTGGCAACCCCTTTCAATGAATGTGATTCTCGTCAGTCTCTGCTTGGGGCTACTTCATAGGACCACAAACCATAGCGATAGAACTTGGAACTACATTATTGTGCCAAGTTTTCAAAGAGCTAGCACAAACGTGTTTGATTTAGAATTCCAACTACATGTATCCATGTAGGAGAAAACAGAGTGAAACCCTAAACATGAAAACGGTTTCTGCAAAGGAACCGTTTAACCTAGAAGAACGAAATTTGGTGAGCCAAGTGGGATTCATGTACTGATAACTACCTGCAAGTATCATCAAGATTGGGGTGAAAAAATGTTTGCTGAGATTTCAGGAAACTCGTAGTTTTTTGGAAGCTTGGCAACCCTTTCAAGGAGAGTGATTCTCATCAGTCTCTGCTTGGGTCTACTTCAATGGCACACAAACCCATAGCGATAGAAATTGGAACTACATTATTGTGCCAAGTTCCAAAGAGCTAGCACAAACCGTGTTTGATTTAGAATTCCAACACCATGTATCCATATAGGAGAAACAGAGTGAAAACCTAACATGAAAACGGTTACTGCAATGGAACGGTTTAACCTAGAAGAATGAAATTTGGTGAGCCAAGTGGATTGGTGTACTGATCATTAAATGGAAGTATCATCAAAGATTCGGTGAAAAAAATGTTTGCTGAGATTTCAGGAAACTCGCAGTTTTTTGGAAGCTTGGCAACCCCTTTCAATGAAAGTGATTCTCGTCAGTCTCTGCTTGGGGCTACTTCAACAGCACACAAACCATAGCGATAGAACTTGGAACTACATTATTGTGCCAAGTTTCAAAGAGCTAGCACAAACCGTGTTTGATTTAGAGTTCCAACTACATGTATCCATATAGGAGAAAACAGAGTGAAACCTAAACATGAAAACGGTTACTGCAAAGGAACGGTTTAACCTAGAAGAACGAAATTTGGTGAGCCAAGTGGGATTGGTGTACTGATCTTTAAATGGAAGTATCATCAAGATTCGGTGAAAAAATGTTTGCTGAGATTTCAGGAAACTCGCAGTTTTTTGGAAGCTTGGCAACCCCTTTCAAGGAAAGTGATTCTCGTCAGTCTCGCTTGGGGCTACTTCAATAGCACACAAACCATAGCGATAGAACTTGGAACTACATTATTGTGCCAAGTTTCAAAGAGCTAGCACAAACCGTGTTTGATTTAGAGTTCCAACTACATGTATCCATGTAGGAGAAAACAGAGTGAAACCTAAATATGAAAACGGTTTCTGCAAAGGAATGGTTTAACCTAGAAGAACGAAATTTGGTGAGCCAAGTGGGATTCATGTACTGATAACTACCTGCAAGTATCATCAAGATTGGGTCAAAAAATGTTTGCTGAGATTTCAGGGAAACTCGTAGTTTTTTGGAAGCTTGGCAACCCCTTTCAATGAAAGGGATTCCTGGTCAGTCTCTGCTTGGGGCTACTTCAATAGCACACAAAGCATCGCAATAGAACTTGGAACTACATTAATGTGCCAAGTTTCAAAGAGCTAGCACAAACCGTGTTTGATTTAGAATTCCAACTACATGTATCCATATAGGAGAAAACAGAGTGAAACCTAAACATGAAAAAGGTTTCTGCAAAGGAACGGTTTAACCTAAAAGAACGAAATTGAGTGAGCCAAGTGGGATTCGTGTACTGATAACTACCTGCAAGTATCATCAAGATTGGGTGAAAAACATGTTTGCTGACATTTCAGGAAACTCGTAGTTTTTTGGAAGCTTGGCAACCCCTTTCAATGAAAGTGATTCTCGTCAGTCTCTGCTTGGGGCTACTTCAATAGCACACAAACCATAGTGATAGAACTTGGAACTACATTATTGTGCTAAGATTCAAAGAGCTAGCACAAACCGTGTTTGATTTAGAGTTCCAACTACATGTATCCATATAGGAGAAAACAGAGTGAAACCTAAACATGGAAACGGTTACCGCAAAGGAACGGTTTAACATAGAAGAACGAAATTTGGTGAGCCAAGTGGGATTGGTGTACTGATCATTAAATGGAAGTATCATCAAGATTCGGTGAAAAAATGTTTGCTGAGATTTCAGGAAACTCACAGTTTTTTGGAAGCTTGGCAACCCCTTTTAATGAAAGTGATTCTGGTCAGTCTCTGCTTGGGGCTACTTCAATAGCACACAAACCATAGTGATAGAACTTGGAACTACATTATTGTGCCAAGTTTCAAAGAGCTAGCACAAACCGTGTTAGATTTAGATTTCCAACTACATGTATCCATATAGAAGAAAACGGAGTGAAACCTAAACATGAAAACGGTTTCTGCAAAGGAATGGTTTAACCTAAAAGAACGAAATTGAGTGAGCCAAGTGGATTCGTGTACTGATAACTACCTGGAAGGATCATCAAGATTGGGTGAAAAAATGTTTGCTGAGATTTCAGGAAACTCGTAGTACTTTGGAAGCTTGGCAACCCCTTTCAATGAAGTGATTCTCCTCAGTCTCTGCTTGGGGCTACTTCAATGGCACACAGACCATAGTGATAGAACTTGGAACTACATTATGTGCCAAGTTTCAAAGAGCTAGCACAAACGGTGTTTGATTTAGAATTCCAACTACATGTATCCATATAGAAGAAAACAGAGTGAAACCTAAACATGAAAACGGTTACTGCAAAGAACGGTTTAACCTAGAAGAACGAAATTTGGTGAGCCAAGTGGGATTGGTGTACTGATCATTAAATGGTAGTATCATCAAGATTCGGTGAAAAAATGTTTGCTGAGATTTCAGGAAACTCGCAGTTTTTTGGAGGCTTGGCAACCCCTTTCAATGAAAGGGATCTCGTCAGTCTCTGCTTGGGGCTACTTCAATAGCACACAAACCATAGCGATAGAACTTGGAACTACATTATTGTGTCAAGTTTCAAAGAGCTAGCACAAACTGTGTTTGATTTAGAGTTCCAACTACATGTATCCATATAGGAGAAAACAGAGTGAAACCTAAACATGAAAACGGTTACTGCAAAGGAACGGTTTAACCTAGAAGAACGAAATTTGGTGAGCCAAGTGGGATTGGTGTGCTGATCATTAAATGGAAGTATCATCAAGATTGGGTGAAAAAATGTTTGCTGAGATTTCAGGAAACTCGCAGTTTTTTGGAAGCTTGGCAACCCCTTTAAATGAAAGGGATTCTGGTCAGTCTCTGCTTGGGGCTACTTCAATAGCACACAAACCATAGCGATAGAACTTGGAACTACATTATTGTGCCAAGTTTCAAAAGAGCTAGCACAAACCGTGTTTGATTTAGAGTTCCAACTACATGTATCCATGTAGGAGAAACAGAGTGAAACCTAAACATGAAAACGGTTTCTGCAAAGGAAACGGTTTAACCTAGAAGAACGAAATTTGGTGAGCCACGTGGGATTCATGTACTGATAACTACCTGCAAGTATCATCAAGATTGGGTGAAAAAATGTTTGCTGAGATTTCAGGAAACTCGTAGTTTTTTGGAAGCTTGGCAAACCCTTTCAATCAAAGTGATTCTGGTCAGTCTCTGCTTGGGGCTACTTCAATAGCATACAAATCATAGCGATAGAACTTGGAACTATATTATTTTGCCAAGTTTCAAAGAGCTAGCCCAAACTGTGTTTGATTTAGAATTCCAACTACATGTATCCATATAGGAGAAAACAGAGTGAAACCTAAACATGAAAACGGTTACTGCAAAGGAACGGTTTAACCTAGAAGAACGAAATTTGGTGAGCCAAGTGGGATTCGTGTACTGATAACTACCTGCAAGGATCATCAAGATTGGGTGAAAAATGTTTGCTGAGATTTCAGGAAACTCACAGTTTTTGGAAGCTTGGCAACCCCTTTTAATGAAAGGGATTCTGTTCAGTCTCTGCTTGGGGCTACTTCAATAGCACACAAACCATAGCGATAGAACTTGGAACTACATTATTGTGCCAAGTTTCAAAGAGCTAGCACAAACCGTGTTTGATTTTAGAATTCCAACTACATGTATCCATGTAGGAGAAAACAGCGTGAAACCTAAACATGAAAACGGTTTCTGCAAGGAACGGTTTAACCTAGAAGAACGAAATTTGGTGAGCCAAGTGGGATCGTGTACTGATAACTACCTGTAAGTATCCTCAAGATTCAGTGAAAAAATATTTGCTGAGATTTCAGGAAACTCGTAGTTTTTTTGGAAGCTTGGCAACCCTTTCATTGAAAGTGATTCTCGTCAGTCTCTGCTTGGGGATACTTCAATAGCACACAAACCATAGCGATAGAACTTGGAACTACATTATTGTGCCAAGTTTCAAAGAGCTAGCACAAACCATGTTTGATTTAGAGTTCCAACTACATGTATCCATATAGGAGAAAACAGAGTGAAACCTAAACATGAAAACGGTTACTGCAAAGGAACGGTTTAACCCTAGAAGAACGAAATTTGGTGAGCAAGTGGGATTGGTGTACTGATCATTAAAGGGAAGTATCATCAAGATTTGGTGAAAAATGTTTGCTGAGATTTCAGGAAACTCGCAGTTTTTTGGAAGCTTGGCAACCCCTTTCAATGAATGTGATTCTCCTCAGTCTCTGGCTTGGGGCTACTTCATAGGACACAAACCATAGCGATAGACTTGGAACTACATTATTGTGCCAAGTTTCAAAGAGCTAGCACAAACCGTGTTTGATTTAGAGTTCCAACTACATGTATGCATGTAGGAGAAAACAGAGTGAAACCTAAACATGAAAACGGTTTCTGCAAAGGAACGGTTTAACCTAGAAGAACGAAATTTGGTGAGCCAAGTGGGATTCGTGTACTGATAACTACCTGCAAGGATCATCAAGATTGGGTCAAAAAATGTTTGCTGAGATTTCAGGAAACTCGTAGTTTTTTGGAAGCTTGGCAACCCCTTTCAATGAAAGCGATTCTGGTCAGTATCTGCTTGGGGCTACTTCAATGGCACACAAAGCATCGCGATAGAACTTGGAACTACATTATTGTGCCAAGTTTCAAAGAGCTAGCACAAACCGTGTTTGATTTAGAATTCCAACTACATGTATCCATATAGGAGAAAACATAGTGAAACCTAAAACATGAAAACGGTTTCTGCAAAGGAACGGTTTAACCTAAAAGAACGAAATTGAGTGAGCCAAGTGGGATTCGTGTACTGATAACTACCTGCAAGTATCATCAAGATTGGTTGAAAAAATGTTTGCTGACATTTCAGGAAACTCGTAGTTTTTTGGAAGCTTGGCAACCCCTTTCAATGAAAGTGATTCTCGTCAGTCTCTGCTTGGGGCTACTTCAAATAGCACACAAAGCATCGCGATAGAACTTGGAACTACATTATTGTGCCAAGTTTCAAAGAGGTAGCACAAACCTGTGTTTGATTTAGAGTTCCAACTACATGTATCCATATAGTAGAAAACAGAGTGAAACCTAAACATGAAAACGGTTACTGCAAAGGATCGGTTAACCTAGAAGAATGAAATTTGTTCAGCCAAGTGGGATTCGTGTACTGATAACTACCTGCAAGGATCATCAAGATTGGGTGAAAAAATGTTTGCTGAGATTTCAGGAAACTCGTAGTTTTTTGAAGCTTGGCAACCCCTTTCAAAAATGGGATTCTGGTCAGTCTCTGCTTGGGCTACTACAATAGCACACAAACCATCGCGATAGAACTTGGAACTACATTATTGTGCCAAGTTTCAAAGAGCTAGCACAAACCGTGTTGATTTAGAATTCCAACTACATGTATCCATATAGGAGAAAACAGAGTGAAACCTAAACATGAAAAAGGATTCTGCAAAGGAACCGGTTTAACCTAGAAGAACGAAATTTGGTGAGCCAAGTGGGATTCGTGTACTGATAACTACCTGCAAAGGATCATCAAGATTGGGTGAAAAAAATGTTTGCTGACATTTCAGGAAACTCGTAGTTTTTTGGAAGCTTGGCAACCCCTTTCAATGAAAGTGATTCTCGTCAGTCTCTGCTTGGGGCTACTTCAATAGCACACAAACCATAGTGATAGAACTTGGAACTACATTATTGTGCTAAGATTCAAAGAGCTAGCACAAACCGTGTTTGATTTAGAGTTCCAAATACATGTATCCATATAGGAGAAAAACAGAGTGAAACCTAAACATGAAAACGGTTACTGCAAAGGAACGGTTTAACCTAGAAGAACGAAATTTGGTGAGCCAAGTGGGATTGGTGTACTGATCATTAAATGGAAGTATCATCAAGATTCGGTGAAAAAATGTTTGCTGAGATTTCAGGAAACTCGCAGTTTTTTGGAAGCTTGGCAACCCCTTTCAATGAATGTGATTCTCGTCAGTCTCTGCTTGGGGCTACTTCAATAGGACACAAACCATAGCGAAAGAACTTGGAACTACATTACTGTGCCAAGTTTCAAAAGAGCTAGCACAAACCGTGTTTGATTTAGAATTCCAACTACATGTATCCATATAGGAGAAAACAGAGTGAAACCTAAACATGAAAACGGTTTCTGCAAAGGAACGGTTTAAGCTAGAAGAACGAAATTTGTTGAGCCAAGTGGGATTCGTGTACTGATAACTACCTGCAAGTATCCTCAAGATTCAGTGAAAATATGTTTGCTGAGATTTCAGGAAACTCGTAGTTTTTTGGAAGCTTGGCAAGCCCTTTCAATGAAAGTGATTCTCGTCAGTCTCTGCTTGGGGCTACTTCAATAGCACACAAACCATAGCGATAGAACTTGGAACTTCATTATTGTGCCAAGTTTCAAAGAGCTAGCACAAACCGTGTTTGATTTAGAGTTCCAACTACATGTATCCATATAGGAGAAAACAGAGTGAAACCTAAACATGAAAACGGTTACTGCAAAGGAACGGTTTAACCTAGAAGAACGAAATTTGGTGAGCCAAGTGGGATTGGTGTACTGATCATTAAATGGAAGTATCATCAAGATTCGGTGAAAAAATGTTTGCTGAGATTTCAGGAAACTCGTAGTTTTTTGGAAGCTTGGCAACCCCTTTCAATGAATGTGATTCTTGTCAGTCTCTGCTTGGGGCTACTTCAATAGGACACAAACCATAGCGATAGAACTTGGAACTACATTATTGTGCCAAGTTTCAAAGAGCTAGCACAAACCGTGTTTGATTTAGAATTCCAACTACATGTATCCATATAGGAGAAAACATAGTGAAACCTAAACATGAAAACGGTTTCTGCAAAGGAACGGTTTAACCTAAAAGAACGAAATTGAGTGAGCCAAGTGGGATTCATGTACTGATAACTACCTGCAAGTATCATCAAGATTGGTTGAAAAAATGTTTGCTGAGATTTCAGGAAACTCGCAGTTTTTTGGAAGCTTGGCAACCCCTTTCAATGAAATTGATTCTGGTCAGTCTCTGCTTGGGGCTACTTCAATAACACACAAACCATAGCGACAGAACTTGGAACTACATTATTGTGCCAAGTTTCAAAGAGCTAGCACAAACCGTGTTTGATTTAGAGTTCCAACTACATGTATCCATATAGGAGAAAACAGAGTGAAACCTAAACATGAAAACGGTTACTGCAAAGGAACGGTTTAACCTAGAAGAACGAAATTTGGTGAGCCAAGTGGGATTCGTGTACTGATAACTACCTGCAAGGATCATCAAGATTGGGTGAAAAAATGTTTGCTGCCATTTCCAGGGAAACTCGTAGTTTTTTGGAAGCTTGGCAACCCCTTTCAATGAAAGGGATTCTGGTCAGTCTCTGCTTGGGGCTACTTCAATAGCACACAAACCATCGCGATAGAACTTGGAACTACATTATTGTGCCAAGTTTCAAAGAGCTAGCACAAACCGTGTTTGATTTAGAATTCCAACTACATGTATCCATATAGGAGAAACATAGTGAAACCTAAACATGAAAACGGTTTCTGCAAAGGAACGGTTTAACCTAAAAGAACGAAATTGAGTGAGCCAAGTGGGATTCGTGTACTGATAGCTACCTGCAAGTATCATCAAGATTGGTTGAAAAAATGTTTGCTGAGATTTCAGGAAACTCACAGTTTATTGGAAGCTTGGCAACCCCTTTCAATGAAAGTGATTCTCGTCAGTCTCTGCTTGGGGCTACTTCAATAGCACACAAACCATAGCGATAGAACTTGGAACTACATTATTGTGCCAAGTTTCAAAGAGCTAGCACAAACCGTGTTTGATTTAGAGTTCCAACTACATGTATCCATATAGGAGAAAACAGAGTGAAACCTAAACATGAAAAAGGTTACTGCAAAGGAACGGTTTAACCTAGAAGAACGAAATTTGGTGAGACAAGTGGGATTGGTGTGCTGATCATTACATGGAAGTATCATCAAGATTCGGTGAAAAAATGTTTGCTGAGATTTCAGGAAACTCGCAGTTTTTTTGGAAGCTTGGCAACCCCTTTCAATGAAAGTGATTCTGGTCAGTCTCTGGCTTGGGGCTACTTCAATAGCACACAAACCATAGCGATAGAACTTGGAACTACATTATTGTGCCAAGTTTCAAAGAGCTAGCACAAACCGTGTTTGATTTAGAGTTCCAACTACATGTATCCATACTGGAGAAAACAGAGTGAAACCTAAACATGAAAAAGTTTTCTGCAAAGGAACGGTTTAACCTAAAAGTACGAAATTGAGTGAGCCAAGTGGATTCGTGTACTGATAACTACCTGCAAGTATCATCAAGATTTGGGTGAAAAAATGTTTGCTGACATTTCAGGAAACTCGTAGTTTTTGGAAGCTTGGCAACCCTTTCAATGAAAGTGATTCTAGTCAGTCTCTGCTTGGGGCTACTTCAATAGCACACAAAACCATAGTGGATAGAACTTGGAACTACATTATTGTGCTAAGATTCAAAGACCTAGCACAAACCGTGTTTGATTTAGAGTTCCAAATACATGTATCCATATAGGAGAAAACAGAGTGAAAACCTAAACATGAAAACGGTTACTGCAAAGGAACGGTTTAACCTAGAAGAACGAAATTTGGTGAGCCAAGTGGGATTGGTGTACTGATCATTAAATGGAAGTATCATCAAGATTCGGTGAAAAAAATGTTTGCTGAGATTTCAGGAAACTCGCAGTTTTTTGGAAGCGTGGAACCCTTTCAATGAAAGTGATTCTGGTCAGTCTCTGCTGGGGCTATTCAATAGCACACAACCATAGCTATAGAACTGGAACTATATTATTGTGCCAAGTTCAAAGAGCTAGCACAAACTGTGTTTGATTTAGAATTCCAACTACATGTATCCATATAGGAGAAAACAGAGTGAAACCTAACATGAAAACGGTTACTGCAAAGGGACGGTTTAACCTGAAGAACGAAATTTGGTGAGCCAAGTTGGATTCGTGTACTGATACTACCTGCAAGGATCATCAGATTGGGTGAAAAAATGTTTGCTGAGATTTCAGGAAACTCGCAGTTTTTTGGAAGCTTGGCAACCCCTTTCATGAAAGGGATTCTGGTCAGATCTCTGCTTGGGGCTACTTCAATAGCACACAAACCATCGCGATAGAACTTGGAACCACATTATTGTGCCAAGTGTCAAAGAGCTAGCACAAACCGTGTTTGATTTAGAATTCCAACTACATGTATCCATATAGGAGAAAACAGAGTGAAACCTAAACATGAAAACGGTTTCTGCAAAGGAAACGGTTTAACCTAAAAGAACGAAATTGAGTGAGCCAAGTGGGATTCGTGTACTGATAACTACCTGCAAGTATCATCAAGATTGGTTGAAAAAATGTTTGCTGAGATTTCAGGAAACTCGCAGTTTTTGGAAGCTTGGCAACCCCCTTTCAATGAAATTGATTCTGGTCAGTCTCTGCTTGGGTCTACTTCAATAAACACACAAACCATAGCGATAGAACTTGGAACTACATTATTGTGCAAGTTTCAAAGAGCTAGCACAAACCGTGTTTGATTTAGAGTTCCAACTACATGTATCCATATAGGAGAAAACAGAGTGAAACCTAAACATGAAAACGGTTACTGCAAAGGAACGGTTTAACCTAGAAGAACGAAATTTGGTGAGCCAAGTGGGATTCGTGTACTGATTAACTACCCTGCAAGGATCATCAAGATTGGGTGAAAAAATGTTTGCTGACATTTCAGGAAACTCGTAGTTTTTTGGAAGCTTGGCAACCCCTTTCAATGAAGGGATTCTGGTCAGTCCTCTGCTTGGGGCTACTTCAATAGCACACAAAGCATCGCGATAGAACTTGGAACTACATTATTGTGCCAAGTTTCAAAGAGCTAGCACAAACCGTGTTTGATTTAGAATTCCAACTACATGTATCCATATAGGAGAAAAACAGAGTGAAACCTAAACATGAAAAAGGTTTCTGCAAAGGAACGGTTTAACCTACAAGAACGAAATTGAGTGAGCCAAGTGGGATTCGTGTACTGATAACTACCTGCAAGTATCATCAAGATTGGGTGAAAAAATGCTTGCTGACATTTCAGGAAATTCGTAGTTTTTTGGAAGCTTGGCAACCCCTTTCAATGAAAGTGATTCTCGTCAGTCTCTGCTTGGGGCTACTTCAATAGCACACAAACCATAGTGATAGAAGTTGGAACTACATTATTGTGCTAAGATTCAAAGAGCTAGCACAAACCGTGTTTGATTTAGAGTTCCAAATACATGTATCCATATAGGAGAAACAGAGTGAAACCTCAACATGAAAACGGTTACTGCAAAGGAACGGTTTAACCTAGAAGAACGAAATTTGGTTGAGCCAAGTGGGATTCGTGTACTGATAACTACCTGCAAGGATTCATCAAGATTGGGTGAAAAAATGTTTGCTGAGATTTCAGGAACTCATAGTTTTTTTGGAAGCTTGGCAACCCCTTTCAATGAAAGGGATTCTGGTCAGTCTCTGCTTGGGGCTACTTCAATAGCACACAAAAGCATCGCGATAGAACTTTGAACTACATTATTGTGCCAAGTTTCAAAGAGCTAGCACAAACCATGTTTGATTTAGAGTTCCAACTACATGTATCCATATAGGAGAAAACAGAGTGAAACCTGAACATGAAAACGGTTACTGCAAAGTAACGGTTTAACCTAGAAGAACAAAATTTGGTGAGCCAAGTGGGATTGGTGTACTGATCATTAATGGAAGTATCATCAAGATGGGTGAAAAAATGTTTGCTGAGATTTCACGAAACTCGTAGTTTTTTGGAAGCTTGGCAACCCCTTTCAATGAATGGGATTCTGGTCAGTCTCTGCTTGGGGCTACTTCAATAGCACACAAACCATCGCGATAAGAACTTGGAACTACATTATTGTGCCAAGTTTCAAAGAGCTAGCACAAAGCGTGTTTGATTTAGAATTCCAACTACATGTATCCATATAGGAGAAAACAGAGTGAAACCTAAACATGAAAACGGTTTCTGCGAAGGAATTGTTTTAACCTAAAAGAACGAAATTGAGTGAGCCAAGTGGGATTCGTGTACTGATAACTACCTGCAATGTATCATCAAGATTGGGTGAAAAATGTTTGCTGACATTTCAGGAACTCGTAGTTTTTTTGGAGCTTGGCAACCCCATTCAATGAAAGGGGATTCTGGTCAGTCTCTGCTTGGGGCTACTTTAATAGGACACAAACCATAGCGATAGAACTGGAACTACATTATTGTGCCAAGTTTCAAAGAGCTAGCACAAACCGTGTTTGATTTAGAATTCCAACTACATGTATCCATATAGGAGACAACAGCGTTAAACCTAAACATGAAAACGGTTTCTGCAAAGGAACGGTTTAACCTAGAAGAACGAAATTTGGTGAGCCAAGTGGGATTCATGTACTGATAACTACCTGCAGGGATCATCAAGATTGGGTGAAAAAATATTTGCTGAAATTTCAGGAAACTAGTTGTTTTTTGGAAGCTTGGCAACCCCTTTCAAGAAAAGTGATTTTCGTCAGTCTCTGCGTGGGGGCTACTTCATGGCACACAAACCATAGAGAAAGAACTTGGAACTACATTATTGTGCCAAGTTTCAAAGAGCTAGCACAAACCGTTTTTGATTTAGAATTCCAGCTACATGCATCCATATAGGAGAAAACAGAGTGAAACCTAAACATGAAAACGGTTTCTGCAAAGAACGGTTTAACCTAAAAGAACGAAATTGAGTGAGCCAAGTGGGATTCGTGTACTGATAACTACCTGCAAGGATCATTAAGATTGGGTGAAAAAATGTTTGCTGAGATTTCAGGAAACTAGTAGTTTTTTGGAAGCTTGGCAACCTCTTTCAATGAAAGTGATTCTGGTCAGTCTCTGCTTGGGGCTACTTCAATAGCACACAAACCATAGCGATAGAACTTGGAACTACATCATTGTGCCAAGTTTCAAAGAGCTAACACAAACCGTGTTTGATTTAGAGTTCCAACTACATGTATCCATATAGGAGAAAACAGAGTGAAACCTAAACATGAAAACGGTTACTGCAAAGGAACGGTTTAACCTAGAAGAACAAAATTTGGTGAGCCAAGTGGGGTTCGTGTACTGATAACTACCTGCAAGGATCATCAAGATTGGGGTGAAAAAATGTTTGCTGAGATTTCAGGAAACTCGCAGTTTTTTGGAAGCTTGGCAACCCCTTTCAATGAAAGGGATTCTGGTCAGTCTCTGCTTGGGGCTACTTCAATAGCACACAAACCATCCCGATAGAACTTGGAACTACATTATTGTGCCAACTTTCAAAGAGCTAGCACAAACCATGTTTGATTTAGAGTTCCAACTACATGTATCCATATAGGAGAAAACAGAGTGAAACCTAAACATGAAAACGGTTTCTGCAAAGGAACGGTTTAACCTAAAAGAACAAAATTGAGTGAGCCAAGTGGGATTCGTGTACTGATAACTACCTGCAAGTATCATCAAGATTGGGTGAAAAAAAGTTTGCTGACATTTCAGGAAACTCGTAGTTTTTTGAAGCTTGGCAACCCCTTTCAATGAAAAGTGATTCTGGTCAGTCTCTGCTTGGGGCTACTTCAATAGCACACAAACCATCGCGATAGAACTTGGAACTACATTATTGTGCCAAGTTTCAAAGAGCTAGCACAAACCGTGTTTGATTTAGAGTTCCAACTACATGTATCCATATAGGAGAAAACAGAGTGAAACCTAAACATGAAAACGGTTACTGCAAAGGGACGGTTTAACCTAGAAGAACGAAATTTGGTGAGCCAAGTGGGATTCGTGTTCTGATAACCACCTGCAAGGATCATCAAGATTGGGTGAAAAAATGTTTGCTGAGATTTCAGGAAACTCGTAGTTTTTTGGAAGCTGGGCAACCCCTTTCAAGGAAGTGATTCTCGTCAGTCTCTGCTTGGGGCTACATCAATGGCACACAAACCATAGCGAAAGAACTTGGAACTACATTATTGTGCCAAGTTTCAAAGAGCTAGCACAAACCGTGTTTGATTAGATTCCAACTACATGTATCCATATAGAGAAAAACAGAGTGAAACCTAAACATGAAAACGGTATCTGCAACGGAACGGTTTAAACTAAAAGAACGAAATTGAGTGAGCCAAGTGGATTCCTGTACTGATAACTACCTGCAAGTATCATCAAGATTGGGTGAAAAAATGTTTGCTCCGATTTCAGGAAACTCGTAGTTTTTTGGAAGCTTGGCAACCCCTTTCAATGAAAGGTATTCTGGTCAGTCTCTGCTTGAGGCTACTTCAATAGCACACAAACCATCGCGATAGAACTTGGAACTACATTATTGTGCCACGTTTCAAAGAGCTAGCACAAACAGTGTTTGATTTAGAGTTCCAACTACATGTATCCATATAGGAGAAAAACAGAGTGAAACCTAAACATGAAAACGGTTACTGCAAAGGAACGGTTTAACCTAGAAAAACGAAATTTGGTGAGCCAAGTGGGATTGGTGTACTGATCATTAATGGAAGTATCATCAAGATTGGGTGAAAAAATGTTTGCTGAGATTTCAGGAAACTCGCAGTTTTTTGGAAGCTTGGCAACCCTTTCAATGAAAGTGATTCTCGTCAGTCTCTGCTTGGGGCTACTTCAATAGCACACAAACCATCGCGATAGAACTTGAACTACATTATTGTGCCAACTTTCAAAGAGCTAGCACAAACCGTGTTTGATTTAGAGTTCCAACTACAAGTATCCATATAGGAGAAAACCAGAGTGAAACCTAAACAGAAAACGGTTTCTGCAAAGGAACGGTTTAACCTAAAAGAAACGAAATTGAGTGAGCCAAGTGGGGATTCGTGTACTGATAACTACCTGCAAGGATCATCAAGATGGGTGAAAAAATGTTTGCTGAGATTTCAGGAAACTCGAATTTTTTGGAAGCTTGGCAACCCCTTTCAAGAAAAGTGATTCTCGTCAGTCTCTGCTTGGGGCTACTTCCAATGGCACACAAACCATAGCGATAGAACTTGGAACTACATTATTGTGCCAAGTTTCAAAGAGCTAGCACAAACCGTGTTTGATTTAGAATTCCAACTACATGTATCCATATAGGAGAAAACAGAGTGAAACCTAAAACTGAAAACAGTTTCTGCAAAGGAACGGTTTAACCTAAAATAACGAAATTGAGTGAGCCAAGTGGGATTCGTGTACTGATAACTACCTGCAAGTATCATCAGATTGGGTGAAAAAAATGTTTGCTGTCATTTCAGGAAACTCGTAGTTTTTGGAAGCTTGGCAAGCCCTTTCAATGAAAGTGATTCTCATCAGTCTATGCTTGGGGCTACTTCAATAGCACACAAACCATAGCGATAGAACTTGGAACTACATGATTGTGCCATGTTTCAAAGAGCTAGCACAAACCGTGTTTGATTTAGAGTTCCAACTACATGTATCCATATAGGAGAAAACAGAGTGAAACCTAAACATGAAAACGGTTACTGCAAAGGAACGGTTTAACCTAGAAGAACGAAATTTGGTGAGCCAAGTGGGATTGGTGTACGGATCATTAAATGGAATATCATCAAGATTCGGTGAAAAAATGTTTGCTGAGATTTCAGGAAACTCGCAGTTTTTTGGAAGCTTGTCAACCCCTTTCAATGAAAGTGATTCTTGTCAGTCTCTGCTTGGAGCTACTTCAATAGCACATAAACCATAGCGATAGAACTTGGAACTACATTATTGTGCCAAGTTTCAAAGAGCTAGCACAAACCGTGTTAGATTTAGAGTTCCAACTACATGTATCCATATAGGAGAAAAGAGAGTGAAACCTAAACATGAAAACGGTTACTGCAAATGAAAGGTTTAAACTAGAAGAACGAAATTTGGTGAGCCAAGTGGGATTCGTGTACTGACAACTACCTGCAAAGGATCATCAAGATGGGGTGAAAAAATGTTTGCTGAGATTTCAGGAAACTCGTAGTTTTTTGGAAGCTTGGCAACACCCTTTCAAGGAAAGTGATTCTCGTCAGTCTCTCTTGGGTCTACTTCAATGGCACACAAACCATAGCGATAGAACTTGGAACTACATTATTGTGCCAAGTTACAAAGAGCTAGCACAAACCGTGTTTGATTTAGAATTCCAACTACATGTATCCATATAGGAGAAAACAGAGTGAAACCTAAACATGAAAACGGTTACTGCAATGGAACGGTTTAACCTAGAAGAACGAAATTTGGTGAGCCAAGTGAGATTGGTGTAATGATCATTAAATGGAAGTATCATCAAGACTGGGTGAAAAAATGTGTGCTGAGATTTCAGGAAACTCGCAGTTTTTTGGAAGCTTGGAAACCCCTTTCAATGAAAGTGATTCTCGTCAGTCTCTGCTTGGGGCTACTTCAATAGGACACAAACCATAGCGATAGAACTTGGAACTACATTACTGTGCCAAGTTTCAAAAGAGCTAGCACAAACCGTGTTTGATTTAGAATTCCAACTACATGTATCCATATAGGAGAAAACAGAGTGAAACCTAAACATGAAAAAGGTTTCTGCAAAGGAACGGTTTAACCTAAAAGAACGAAATTGAGAGAGCCAAGTAGGATTCGTGTACTGACAACTACCTGCAAGGATCATCAAGATTGGGTGAAAAAATGTTTTCTGAGATTTCAGGAAACTCGTAGTTTTTGGAAGCTTGGCAACCCCTTTCAATGAATGTGATTGTCGTCAGTCTCTGCTTGGGGGCTACTTCAATGGCACACAAACCATAGCGATAGAACTTGGAAATACATTATTGTGCCAAGTTTCAAAGAGCTAGCACAAACCGTGTTTGATTTAGATTTCCAATTGCATGTATCCATATAGGAGAAAACAGAGTGAAACCTAAACATGAAAACGGTTTCTGCAAAGAACGGTTTAACCTAAAAGAACAAAATTGAGTGAGCCAAGTGGGATTCGTGTACTGATAACCTACCTGCAAGGATCATCAAGTTTGGGTGAAAAAATGTTTGCTGAGATTTCAGGAAACTCGTAGTTTTTTAGAAGCTTGGCAACCCCTTTCAATGAAAGGGATTCTGGTCAGTCTCTTCTTGGCCTACTTCAAATAGCACAAAAACCATCGCGATAGAACTTGGAAATACATTATTGTGCCAAGTTTTCAAAGTGCTAGCACAAACCGTGTTTGATTTAGAGTTCCAACTACATGTATCCATATAGGAGAAAACAGAGTGAAACCTAAACATGAAAACGGTTTCTGCAAAAGAACGGTTTAACCTAGAAGAACGAAATTTGGTGAGCCAAGTGGGATTGGTGGAATGATCATTAAATGGAAGTATCATCAAAGATTCGGTGAAAAAATGTTTGCTGAAATTTAAGGAAACTCGCAGTTTTTTGGGAAGCTTGGCAACCCCTTTCAATGAATGTGATTCTCGGTCAGTCTCTTGCTTGGGGCTACTTCAATAGCACACAAACCATAGCGATAGAACTTGGAACTACATTATTGTGCCAAGTTTCAAAGAGCTAGCACAAACCGTGTTTGATTTAGAATTCCAACCACATGTATCCATATAGGAGACAACAGCGTTAAACCTAAACATGAAAACTGTTTCTGCAAAGGAACGGTTTAACCTAGAAGAACGAAATTTGGTGAGCCAAGTGGGATTCATGTACTGATAACTACCTGCAGGGATCATCAAGATTGGGTGAAAAAATATTTGCTGAGATTTCAGGAAACTAGTTGTTTTTTGGAAGCTTGGCAACCCCTTTCAAGGAAAGTGATTTCGTCAGTCTCTGCTTGGGGCTACTTCAATGGCACACAAACCATAGGCGATAGAACTTGGAAACTACATTATTGTGCCAAGTTTCAAAGAGCTAGCACAAACCGTTTTTGATTTAGAATTCCAACTACATGCATCCATATAGGAGAAAACAGAGTGAAACCTAAAACATGAAAACGGTTTCTGCAAAGGAACGGTTTAACCTAAAAGAACGAAATTGAGTGAGCCAAGTGGATTCGTGTACTGATAACTACCTGCAAGGATCATCAAGATTGGGTGAAAAAATGTTTGCAGAGATTTCAGGAAACTCGTAGTTTTTTGGAAGCTTGGCAACCCCTTTCAATGAAAGGGATTCTGGTCATCCTGCCTTGGGCTACTTCAATAGCACACAAACCATCGCGATAGAACTTGGAACTACATTATTGTGCCAAGTTTCAAAGAGCTAGTGCAAACCGTGTTTGATTTAGAGTTCCAACTACATGTATCCATATAGGAGAAAACAGAGTGAAACCTAAACATGAAAACGATTACTGCAAAGGACGGTTTAACCTAGAAGAACGAAATTTGGTGAGCCAAGTGGATTCGTGTTCTGATAACTACCTGCAAGGATCATCAAGATTGGGTGAAAAATGTTTTGCTGAGATTTCAGGAAACTCGTAGTTTTTTGGAAGCTGGGCAACCCCTTTCAAGGAAAGTGATTCTCGTCAGTCTCTGCTTGGGCTACATCAATGGCACACAAACCATAGCGAAAGAACTTGGAACTACATTATTGTGCCAAGTTTCAAAGAGCTAGCACAAACCGTGTTTGATTTAGAATTTCCAACTACATGTATCCCTATAGGAGAAAACAGAGTGAAACCTAAACATGAAAACGGTTTCTGCAAAGGAACGGTTTAAACTAAAAAGAACGAAATTGAGTGAGCCAAGTGGGATTCGTGTACTGATAACTACCTGCAAGTATCATCAAGATTGGGTGAAAAAATGTTTGCAGAGATTTCAGGAAACTCGTAGTTTTTTTGGACGCTTGGCAAGGCCTTTCAATGAAAGTGATTCTCATCAGTCTATGCTTCGGGCTACTTCAATAGCACACAAACCATTGCGATAGAACTTGGAACTATATTATTGTGCCATGTTTCAAAGAGCTAGCACAAACCGTGTTTGATTTAGAGTTCCAACTACATGTATCCATATAGGAGAAAAGAGATTGAAACCTAAACATGAAAACGGTTACTGCAAAGGAACGGTTTAACCTAGAAGAACGAAATTTGGTGAGCCAAGTGGGATTCGTGTACTGATAACTATCTGCAAGGATCATCAAGATTGGGTGAAAAAATGTTTGCTGAGATTTCAGGAAACTCGCAGTTTTTTGGAAGCTGGCAACCCCTTTCAATGAAATTGATTCTGGTCACTCTGCTTGGGGCTACATCAATAGCACACAAACCATAGTGATAGAACTTGGAACTACATTATTGTGCCAAGTTTCAAAGAGCTAGCACAAACCGTGTTTGATTTAGAGTTCCAACTACATGTATCCATATAGGAGAAAACAGAGTGAAACCTAAACATGAAAACGGTTTCTGCAAAGGAACGGTTTAACCTAAAAGAACGAAATTTGGTGAGCCAAGTGGGATTCGTGTACTGATAACTACCTGCAAGGATCATCAAGATTGGGTGAAAAAATGTTTGCTGAGATTTCAGGAAACTCGTAGTTTTTTGGAAGCTTGGCAACCCCTTTCAATGAAAGGGATTCTGGTCAGTCTCTGCTTGGGGCCTACTTCAATAGCACACAAACCATCGCGATAGAACTTGGAACTACATTATTGTGCCATGTTTCAAAGAGCTAGCACAAACCGTGTTTGATTTAGAGTTCCAACTACATGTATCCATATAGGAGAGAACAGAGTGAAACCTAAACATGAAAACGGTTACTGCAAAGGAACGGTTTAACCTAGAAGAACGAAATTTGGTGAGCCAAGTGGGATTCGTGTACTGATAACTACCTGCAAGGATCATCAAGATTGGGTGAAAAAATGTTTGCAGAGATTTCAGGAAACTCGTAGTTTTTTGGAAGCTTGGCAACCCCTTTCAATGAAAGCGATTCTGGTCAGTCTCTGCTTGGGGCTACTTCAATAGCACATAAACCATCGCGATAGAACTTGGAACTACATTATTGTGCCAAGTTTCAAAGAGCTAGCACAAACCGTGTTTGATTTAGAGTTCCAACTACATGTATCCATATAGGAGAAAACAGAGTGAAACCTAAACATGAAAACGGGTTCTGCAAAGGAACGGTTTAACCTAAAAGAACGAAATTGAGTGAGCCAAGTGGGATTCGTGTACTGATAACTACCTGCAAGTATCATCAAGATTGGGTGAAAAAATGTTTGCTGACATTTCAGGAAACTCGTAGTTTTTTGGACGCTTGGCAAGCCTTTTCAATGAAAGTGATTCTCATCAGTCTATGCTTGGGGCTACTTCAATAGCACACAAACCATAGCGATAGAACTTGGAACTACATTATTGTGCCATGTTTCAAAGAGCTAGCACAAACTGTGTTTGATTTAGAGTTCCAACTACATGTATCCATATAGGAGAAAACAGAGTGAAACCTAAACATGAAAACGGTTACTGCAAAGGAACGGTTTAACCTTGAAGAACGAAATTTGGTGAGCCAACTGGGATTGGTGTACGGATCATTAAATGGAAGTATGATCAAGATTTGGTGAAAAAATGCTTGCTGAGATTTCAGGAAACTCGCAGTTTTTTGGAAGCTTGGCAACCCCTTTCAATGAAAGTGATTCTGGTCAGTCTCAGCTTGGGGCTACTTCAATAGCACATAAACCATAGCGATAGAACTTGGAACTACATTATTGTGCCAAGTTTCAAAGAGCTAGCACAAACCGTGTATGATTTAGAGTTCCAACCACATGTATCCATATAGGAGAAAACAGAGTGAAACCTAAACATGAAAACGGTTACTGCAAAGGAACGGTTTAACATAGAAGAACGAAATTTGGTGAGCCAAGTGGGATTGGTGGACTGATCATTAAATGGAAGTATCATCAAGATTCGGTGAAAAAATGTTTGCTGAGATTTCAGGAAACTCGCAGTTTTTTGGAAGCTTGGCAACCCCTTTCAGTGAATGTGATTCTCGTCAGTCTCTGCTTGGGGCTACTTCAATAGGACACAAACCATAGCGATAGAACTTGGAACTACATTATTGTGCCAAGTTTCAAAGAGCTAGCACAAACCGTGTTTGATTTAGAATTCCAAATACATGTATCCATATAGGAGAAAACAGAGTGAAACCTAAACATGAAAACGGTTTCTGCGAAGGAACGGTTTAACCTAGAAGAACGAAATTTGGTGAGCCAACTGTGATTCATGTACTGATAACTACCTGCAGGGATCATCAAGATTGGGTGAAAAAATATTTCTGAGATTTCAGGAAACTAGTTGTTTTTTGGAAGCTTGGCAACCCCTTTCAAGGAAAGTGATTTTTGTCAGTCTCTGCTTGGGGCTACTTCAATGGCACACAAACCATAGCGATAGAACTTGGAACTACATTATTGTGCCAAGTTTCAAAGAGCTAGCACAAACCGTTTTTGATTTAGAATTCCAACTACATGCATCCATATACGAGAAAACAGAGTGAAACCTAAACATGAAAACGGTTTCTGCAAAGGAACGGTTTAACCTAAAAGAACGAAATTGAGTGAGCCAAGTGGGATTCGTGTACTGATAACTACCTGCAAGGATCATCAAGATTGGGTGAAAAAATGTTTGCTGACATTTCAGGAAACTCGTAGTTTTTTGGGAGCTTGGCAACCTCTTTCAATGAAAGGGATTCTGGTCAGTCTCTGCTTGGGGCTACTTCAATAGCACACAAACCATAGCGATAGAACTTGGAACTACATTATTGTGCCAACTTTCTAAGAGCTAGCACAAACCGTGTTTGATTTAGAGTTCCAACTACATGTATCCATATACGAGAAAACAGAGTGAAACCTAAACATGAAAACGGTTTCTGCAAAGGAACGGTTTAACCTAAAAGAACGAAATTGAGTGAGCCAAGTGGGATTCGTGTACTGATAACTACCTGCAAGGATCATCAAGATTGGGTGAAAAAATGTTTGCTGAGATTTCAGGAAACTCGAATTTTTTTGGAAGCTTGGCAACCCCTTTCAAGAAAAGTGATTCTCGTCAGTCTCTGCTTGGGGCTACTTCAATGGCACACAAACCATAGCGATAGAACTTGGAACTACATTATTGTGCCAAGTTTCAAAGAGCTAGCACAAACCTTGTTTGATTTAGAGTTCCAACTACATGTATCCATATACGAGAAAACAGAGTGAAACCTAAACATGAAAAAGGTTTCTGCAAAGGAACGGTTTAACCTAAAAGAACGAAATTGAGTGAGCCAAGTGGGATTCGTGTACTGATAACTACCTGCAAGTATCATCAAGATTGGGTGAAAAAATGTTTGGTGACATTTCAGGAAACTCGTAGTTTTTTGGAAGCTTGGCAAGCCCTTTCAATGAAAGAGATTCTCATCAGTCTATGCTTGGGGCTACTTCAATAGCACACAAACCATAGCGATAGAACTTGGAACTACATTATTGTGCTATGTTTCAAAGAGCTAGCACAAACCTTGTTTGATTTAGAGTTCCAACTACATGTATCCATATAGGAGAAAACAGAGTGAAACCTAAACATGAAAACGGTTTCTGCAAAGGAACGGTTTAACCTAAAAGAACGAAATTGGGTGAGCCAAGTGGGATTGGTGTACGGATCATTAAATGGAAGTATCATCAAGATTCGGTGAAAAAATGTTTCCTGAGATTTCAGGAAACTCGCAGTTTTTTGGAAGCTGGGCAACCCCTTTTAATGAAAGTGATTCTGGTCAGTCTCAGCTTGGGGCTACTTCAATAGCACATAAACCATAGCGATAGAACTTGGAACTACATTATTGTGCCAAGTTTCAAAGAGCTAGCACAAACCGTGTTTGATTTAGAATTCCAACTACATGTATCCATATAGGAGAAAACAGCGTGAAACCTAAACATGAAAACTGTTTCTGCAAAGGAACGGTTTAACCTAGAAGAACGAAATTTGGTGAGCCAAGTGGGATTTGTGTACTGATAACTACCTGCAGGGATCATCAAGTTTGGTGAAAAAATGTTTGCTGAGATTTCAGGAAACTAGTAGTTTTTTGGAAGCTTGGCAACCCCTTTCAAGGAAAGTGATTCTCGCAGGTCTCTGCTTGGGGCTACTTCAATGGCACACAAACCATAGCGATAGAACTTGGAACTACATTATTGTGCCAAGTTTCAAAGAGCTAGCACAAACCGTGTTTGATTTAGAATTCCAACTACATGTATCCATATAGGAGAAAACAGAGTGAAACCTAAACATGAAAACGGTTTCTGCAAAGGAACGGTTTAAACTAAAAGAACGAAATTGAGTGAGCCAAGTGGGATTCATGTACTGATAACTACCTGCAAGGACCATCAAGATTGGGTGAAAAAAAAGTTTGCCGAGATTTCAGGAAACTCGTAGTTTTTTGGAAGCTTGGCAACCCCTTTCAATGAAAGGGATTCTGGTCAGTCTCTGCTTGGGGCTACTTCAATAGCACACAAACCATCGCGATAGAACTTGGAACTACATTATTGTGCCAACTTTCAAAGAGCTAGCACAAACCGTGTTTGATTTAGAATTCCAACTACATGTATCCATATACGAGAAAACAGAGTGAAACCTAAACATGAAAACGGTTTCTGCAAAGGAACGGTTTAACCTAAAAGAACGAAATTGAGTGAGCCAAGTGAGATCCGTGTACTGATAACTACCTGCAAGGATCATCAAGATTGTGTGAAAAAATGTTTGCTGAGATTTCAGGAAACTCGAATTTTTTTGGAAGCTTGGCAACCCCTTTCAAGAAAAGTGATTCTCGTCAGTCTCTGCTTGGGGCTACTTCAATGGCACACAAACCATAGCGATAGAACTTGGAACTACATTATTGTGCCAAGTTTCAAAGAGCTAGCAGAAACCGTGTTTGATTTAGAATTCCAACTACATGTATCCATATAGGAGAAAACAGAGTGAAACCTAAACATGAAAACGGTTTCTGCAAAGGAACGGTTTAACCTAAAAGAACGAAATTGAGTGAGCCAAGTGGGATTCATGTACTGATAACTACCTGCAAGGACCATCAAGATTGGGTGAAAAAAATGTTTCCTGAGATTTCAGGAAACTCGTAGATTTTTGGAAGCTTTGCAACCCCTTTCAATGAAAGTGATTCTGGTCAGTCTCTGCTTGGGGCTACTTCAATAGCACACAAAGCATAGCGATAGAACTTGGAACTACATTATTGTGCCAAGTTTCAAAGAGCTAGCACAAACCGTGTTTGATTTAGAGTTCCAACTACATGTATCCATATAGGAGAAAACAGAGTGAAACCTAAACATGAAAACGGTTTCTGCAAAGGAACGGTTTAACCTAGAAGAACGAAATTTGGTGAGCCAAGTGGGATTCATGTACTGATAACTACCTGCAGGGATCATCAAGTTTGGGTGAAAAAATGTTTGCTGAGATTTCAGGAAACTAGTAGTTTTTTGGAAGCTTGGCAATCCCTTTTAATGAAAGGAATTCTGGTCAGTCTCTGCTTGGGGCTACTTCAATAGGACACAAACCATAGCGATAGAACTTGGAACTGCATTACTGTGCCAAGTTTCAAAGAGCTAGCACAAACCGTGTTTGATTTAGAATTCCAACTACATGTATCCATATAGGAGAAAACAGAGTGAAACCTAAACATGAAAACGGTTTCTGCAAAGGAACGGTTTAACCTAAAAGAACGAAATTGAGGGAGCCAAGTGGGATTCATGTACTGATAACTACCTGCAAGGACCATCAAGATTGGGTGAAAAAAATGTTTCCTGAGATTTCAGGAAACTCGTAGATTTTTGGAAGCTTTGCAACCCCTTTCAATGAAAGTGATTCTGGTCAGTCTCTGCTTGGGGCTACTTCAATAGCACACAAAGCATAGCGATAGAACTTGGAACTACATTATTGTGCCAAGTTTCAAAGAGCTAGCACAAACCGTGTTTGATTTAGAGTTCCAACTACATGTATCCATATAGGAGAAAACAGAGTGAAACCTAAACATGAAAACGGTTACTGCAAAGGAACGGTTTAACCTAGAAGAACGAAATTTGGTGAGCCAAGTGGGATTCGTGTACTGATAACTACCTGCAAGGATCATCAAGATTGGGTGAAAAAAATGTTTGCTAAGATTTCAGGAAACTCGCAGTTTTTTGGAAGCTTGGCAACCCCTTTCAATGAAATTGATTCTGGTCAGTCTCTGCTTGGGGCTACATCAATAGCACACAAACCATAGTGATAGAACTTGGAACTACATTATTGTGCCAAGTTTCAAAGAGCTAGCACAAACCGTGTTTGATTTAGAGTTCCAACTACATGTATCCATATAGGAGAAAACAGAGTGAAACCTAAACATGAAAACGGTTACTGCAAAGGAACGGTTTAACCTAGAAGAACGAAATTTGGTGAGCCAAGTGGGATTCGTGTACTGATAACTACCTGCAAGGATCATCAAGATTGGGTGGAAAAATGTTTGCTGAGATTTCAGGAAACTCGCAGTTTTTTGGAAGCTTGGCAACCCCTTTCAAGGAAAGTGATTCTCGTCAGTCTCTGCTTGGGGCTACTTCAATGGCACAAAAACCATAGCGAAAGAACTTGGAACTACATTATTGTGCCAAGTTTCAAAGAGCTAGCACAAACCGTGTTTGATTTAGAGTTCCAACTGCATGTATCCATATAGGAGAAAACAGAGTGAAACCTAAACATGAAAACGGTTACTGCAAAGGAACGGTTTAACCTAGAAGAACGAAATTTGGTGAGCCAAGTGGGATTCGTGTACTGATAACTACCTGCAAGGATCATCAAGATTGGGTGAAAAAATGTTTGCTGACATTTCAGGAAACTCGTAGTTTTTTGTAATCTTGGAAACCCCTTTCAAGGAAAGTGATTCTCGTCAGTCTCTGCTTGGAGCTACTTCAATAGCACACAAAGCATCGCGATAGAACTTGGAACTACATTATTGTGCCAATTTTCAAAGAGCTATCACAAACCGTGTTTGATTTAGAGTTCCAACTACATGTATCCATATAGGAGAAAACAGAGTGAAACCTAAACATGAAAACGGTTACTGCAAAGGAACGGTTTAACCTAGAAGAACGAAATTTGGTGAGCCAAGTGGGATTCATGTACTGATAACTACCTGCATTTATCATCAAGATTGGGTGAAAAAATGTTTGCTGAGATTTAAGGAAACTAGTAGTTTTTTGGAAGCTTGGCAACCCCTTTCAATGAAAGTGATTCTCGTCAGTCTCTGCTTGGGGCTACTTCAATAGCACACAAACCATAGCGATTGAACTTGGAACTACATTATTGTGCCAAGTTTCAAAGAGCTAGCACAAACTGTGTTTGATTTAGAGTTAGAACTACATGTATCCATATAGGAGAAAACAGAGTGAAACCTAAACATGAAAACGGTTACTGCAAAGGAACGGTTTAACCTAGAAGAACGAAATTTGGTGAGCCAAGTGGGATTGGTGTACTGATCATTAAATGGAAGTATCATCAAGATTCTTTGAAAAAATGTTTGCTGAGATTTCAGGAAACTCGCAGTTTTTTGGAAGCTTGGCAACCCCTTTCAATGAATGTGATTCTCGTCAGTCTCTTCTTGGGGCTACTTCAATAGGACACAAACCATAGCGAGAGAACTTGGAAGTACATTATTGTGCCAAGTTTCAAACAGCTAGCACAAACCGTGTTTGATTTAGAGTTCCAACTACATGTGTCCATATAGGAGAAAACAGAGTGAAACCTAAACATGAAAACGGTTACTGCAAAGGAACGGTTTAACCTAGAAGAACGAAATTTGGTGAGCCAAGTGAGATTGGTGTACTGATCATTAAATGGAAGTATCATCAAGATTCGGTAAAAAAATGTTTGCTGAGATTTCAGGAAACTCGCAGTTTTTTGGAAGCTTGGCAACCCCTTTCAATGAATGTGATTCTCGTCAGTCTGTGCTTGGGTCTACTTCAATAGGACACAAACCATAGCGATAGAACTTGGAACTACATTATTGTGCCAAGTTTCAAAGAGCTAGCACAAACTGTGTTTGATTTAGTGTTCCAACTACATGTATCCATATAGGAGAAAACAGAGTGAAAACTAAACATGAAAACGGTTACTGCAAAGGAACGGTTTAACCTAAAAGAACGAAATTGAGTGAGCCAAGTGGGATTCGTGTACTGATAACTACCTGCAAGTATCATTAAGATTGGGTGAAAAAATTCTTGCTGAGATTTCAGGAAACTCGTAGATTTTTGGAAGCTTGGCAACCCCTTTCAATGATAGTGATTCTGGTCAGTCTCTGCTTGGGGCTACTTCAATAGCACACAAAGCATAGCGATAGAACTTGGAACTACATTATTGTGCCAAGTTTCAAAGAGCTAGCACAAACCGTGTTTGATTTAGAGTTCCAACTACATGTATCCATATAGGAGAAAACAGAGTGAAACCTAAACATGAAAATGTTTACTGCAAAGGAACGGTTTAACCTAGAAGAACGAAATTTGGTGAGCCAAGTGGGATTCGTGTACTGATAACTACCTGCAAGGATCATCAAGATTGGGTGAAAAAATGTTTGCTGAGATTTCAGGAAACTCGCAGTTTTTTGGAAGCTTGGCAACCCCTTTCAATGAATTTGATTCTGGTCAGTCTCTGCTTGGGGCTACATCAATAGCACACAAACCATAGTGATAGAACTTGGAACTACATTATTGTACCAAGTTTCAAAGAGCTAGCACAAACCGTGTTTGATTTAGAGTTCCAACTACATGTATCCATATAGGAGAAAACAGAGTGAAACCTAAACATGAAAACGGTTACTGCAAAGGAACGGTTTAACCTTGAAGAACGAAATTTGGTGAGCCAAGTGGGATTGGTGTACGGATCATTAAATGGAAGTATCATCAAGATTCGGTGAAAAAATGTTTGCTGAGATTTCAGGAAACTCGCAGTTTTTTGGAAGCTTGGCAACCCCTTTCAATGAAAGTGATTCTGGTCAGTCTCAGCTTGGGGCTACTTCAATAGCACATAAACCATAGCGATAGAACTTGGAACTACATTATTGTGCCAAGTTTCAAAGAGCTAGCACAAACCGTGTTTGATTTAGAATTCCAACTACATGTATCCATATAGGAGAAAACAGCGTGAAACCTAAACATGAAAACGGTTTCTGCAAAGGAATGGTTTAACCTAGAAGAACGAAATTTGGTGCGCCAAGTGGGATTCGTGTACTGATAACTACCTGCAGGGATCATCAAGTTTGGGTGAAAAAATGGTTGCTGAGATTTCAGGAAACTCGTAGTTTTTTGGAAGCTTGGCAACCCCTTTCAAGGAAAGTGATTCTCGTAGGTCTCTGCTTGGGGCTACATCAATGGCACACAAACCATAGCGATAGAACTTGGAACTACATTATTGTGCCAACTTTCAAAGAGCTAGCACAAACCGTGTTTGATTTAGAGTTCCAACTACATGTATCCATATAGGAGAAAACAGAGTGAAACCTAAACATGAAAACGGTTTCTGCAAAGGAACGGTTTAACCTAAAAGAACGAAATTGAGTGAGCCAAGTGGGATTCGTGTACTGATAACTACCTGCAAGGATCATCAAGATTGGGTGAAAAAATGTTTGCTGAGATTTCAGGAAACTCGTAGTTTTTTGGAAGCTTGGCAACCCCTTTCAAGAAAAGTGATTCTCGTCAGTCTCTGCTTGGGGCTACTTCAATGGCCACAAACCATAGCGATAGAACTTGGAACTACATTATTGTGCCAAGTTTCAAAGAGCTAGCACAAACCGTGTTTGATTTAGAATTCCAACTACATGTATCCATATAGGAGAAAACAGAGTGAAACCTAAACATGAAAACGGTTTCTGCAAAGGAACGGTTAAACCTAAAATAACGAAATTGAGTGAGCCAAGTGGGATTCGTGTACTGATAACTACCTGCAAGTATCATCAAGATTGGGTGAAAAAATGTTTGCTGACATTTCAGGAAACTCATAGTTTTTTGGACGCTTGGCAAGCCCTTTCAATGAAAGTGATTCTCAGCAGTCTATGCTTGGGGCTACTTCAATAGCACACAAACCATAGCGATAGAACTTGGAACTACATTATTGTGCCATGTTTCAAAGAGCTAGCACAAACCGTGTTTGATTTAGAGTTCCAACTACATGTATCCATATAGGAGAAAACAGAGTGAAACCTAAACATGAAAACGGTTACTGCAAAGGAACGGTTTAACCTTGAAGAACGAAATTTGGTGAGCCAAGTGGGATTGGTGTACGGATCATTAAATGGAAGTGTCATCAAGATTCGGTGAAAAAATGTTTGCTGAGATTTCAGGAAACTCGCAGTTTTTTGGAAGCTTGGCAACCCCTTTCAATGAAAGTGATTCTGGTCAGTCTCAGCTTGGGGCTACTTCAATAGCACATAAACCATAGCGATAGAACTTGGGACTACATTATTGTGCCAAGTTTCAAAGAGCTAGAACAAACCGTGTTTGATTTAGAATTCCAACTACATGTATCCATATAGGAGAAAACAGAGTGAAACCTAAACATGAAAACGGTTTCTGCAAAGGAACGGTTTAACCTAGAAGAACGAAATTTGGTGAGCCAAGTGGGATTCGTGTACTGATAACTACCTGCAGGGATCATCAATTTTGGGTGAAAAAATGTTTGCTGAGATTTCAGGAAACTAGTAGTTTTTTGGAAGCTTGGCAACCCCTTTCAAGGAAAGTGATTCTCGTAGGTCTCTGCTTGGGGCTACTTCAATGGCACACAAACCATAGCGATAGAACTTGGAACTACATTATTGTGCCAAGTTTCAAAGAGCTAGCACAAACCGTGTTTGATTTAGAATTCCAACTACATGTATCCATATAGGAGAAAACAGAGTGAAACCTAAACATGAAAACGGTTTCTGCAAAGGAACGGTTTAACCTAAAAGAACGAAATTGAGTGAGCCAAGTGGGATTCATGTACTGATAACTACCTGCAAGGACCATCAAGATTGGGTGACAAAAATGTTTGCTGAGATTTCAGGAAACTCGTAGATTTTTGGAAGCTTTGCAACCCCTTTCAATGAAAGTGATTCTGGTCAGTCTCTGCTTGGGGCTACTTCAATAGCACACAAAGCATAGCGATAGAACGTGGAACTACATTATTGTGCCAAGTTTCAAAGAGCTAGCACAAACCGTGTTTGATTTAGAGTTCCAACTACATGTATCCATATAGGAGAAAACAGAGTGAAACCTAAACATGAAAACGGTTACTGCAAAGGAACGTTTTAACCTAGCAGAACGAAATTTGGTTAGCCAAGTGGGATTCGTGTACTGATAACTACCTGCAAGGATCATCAAGATTGGGTGAAAAAATGTTTGCTGAGCTTTCAGGAAACTCGTAGTTTTTTGGAAGCTTGGCAACCCCTTTCAATGAAAGGGATTCTGGTCAGTCTCTGCTTGGGGCTACTTCAATAGCACACAAACCATCGCGATAGAACTTGGAACTACATTATTGTGCCAAGTTTCAAAGACCTAGCACAAACCGTGTTTGATTTAGAATTCCAACTACATGTATCCATATAGGAGAAAACAGCGTTAAACCTAAACATGAAAACGGTTTCTGCAAAGGAACGGTTTAACCTAGAAGAACGAAATTTGGTGAGCCAAGTGGGATTCATGTACTGATAACTACCTGCAGGGATCATCAAGATTGGGTGAAAAAATATTTGCTGAGATTTCAGGAAACTAGTTGTTTTTTGGAAGCTTGGCAACCCCTTTAAAGGAAAGTGATTTTCGTCAGTCTCTGCTTGGGGCTACTTCAATGGCACACAAACCATAGCGATAGAACTTGGAACTACATTATTGTGCCAAGTTTCAAAGAGCTAGCACAAACCGTTTTTGATTTAGAATTCCAACTACATGCATCCATATAGGAGAAAACAGAGTGAAACCTAAACATGAAAACGGTTTCTGCAAAGGAACGGTTTAACCTAAAAGAACGAAATTGAGTGAGCCAAGTGGGATTCGTGTACTGATAATTACCTGCAAGGATCATCAAGATTGGGTGAAAAAATGTTTGCTGACATTTCAGGAAACTCGTAGTTTTTTGGGAGCTTGGCAACCTCTTTCAATGAAAGGGATTCTGGTCAGTCTCTGCTTGGGGCTACTTCAATAGCACACACACCATAGCGATAGAACTTGGAACTACATTATTGTGCCAAGTTTCAAAGAGCTAGCACAAACCGTGTTTGATTTAGAGTTCCAACTACATGTATCCATATAGGAGAAAACAGAGTGAAACCTAAACATGAAAACGGTTTCTGCAAAGGAACGGTTTAACCTAAAGGAACGAAATTGAGTGAGCCAAGTGGGATTCGTGTACTGATAACTACCTGCAAGGATCATCAAGATTGGGTGAAAAAATGTTTGCTGAGATTTCAGGAAACTAGAATTGTTTTTGGAAGCTTGGCAACCCCTTTCAAGAAAAGTGATTCTCGTCAGTCTCTGCTTTGGGCTACTTCAATGGCACAAAAACCATAGCGATAGAACTTGGAACTACATTATTGTGCCAAGTTTCAAAGAGCTACCACAAACCGTGTTTGATTTAGAATTCCAACTACATGTATCCATATAGGAGAAAACAGAGTGAAACCTAAACATGAAAACGGTTTCTGCAAAGGAACGGTTTAACCTAAAATAACGAAATTGAGTGAGCCAAGTGGGATTCGTGTACTGATAACTACCTGCAAGTATCATCAAGATTGGGTGAAAAAATGTTTGGTGACATTTCAGGAAACTCGTAGTTTTTTGGAAGCTTGGCAAGCCCTTTCAATGAAAGTGATTCTCATCAGTCTATGCTTGGGGCTACTTCAATAGCACACAAACCATAGCGATAGAACTTGGAACTACATTATTGTGCCATGTTTCAAAGAGCTAGCACAAACCGTGTTTGATTTAGAGTTCCAACTACATGTATCCATATAGGAGAAAACAGAGTGAAACCTAAACATGAAAACGGTTACTGCAAAGGAACGGTTTAACCTTGAAGAACGAAATTTGGTGAGCCAAGTGGGATTGGTGTACGGATCATTAAATGGAAGTATCATCAAGATTCGGTGAAAAAATGTTTGCTGAGATTTCAGGAAACTCGCAGTTTTTTGGAAGCTTGGCAACCCCTTTCAATGAAAGTGATTCTGGTCAGTCTCAGCTTGGGGCTACTTCAATAGCACATAAACCATAGCGATCGAACTTGGAACTACATTATTGTGCCAAGTTTCAAATAGCTAGCACAAACCGTGTATGATTTAGAGTTCCAACTACATGTATCCATATAGGAGAAAACAGAGTGAAACCTAAACATGAAAACGGTTACTGCAAAGGAACAGTTTAACCTAGAAGAACGAAATTTGGTCAGCCAAGTGGAATGGTGGACTGATCTTTAAATGGAAGTATCATCAAGATTCGGTGAAAAAATGTTTGCTGAGATTTCAGGAAACTCGCAGTTTCTTGGAAGCTTGGCAACCCCTTTCAATGAATGTGATTCTCGTCAGTCTCTGCTTGGGGCTACTTCAATAGGACACAAACCATAGCGATAGAACTTGGAACTACATTATTGTGCCAAGTTTCAAAGAGCTAGCACAAACCATGTTTGATTTAGAATTCCAACTACATGTATCCATATAGGAGAAAACAGAGTGAAACCTAAACATGAAAACGGTTTCTGCAAAGGAACGGTTTAACCTAAATGAACGAAATTGAGTGAGCCAAGTGGGATTCATGTACTGATAACTACCTGCAAGGACCATCAAGATTGGGTGAAAAAATGTTTGCTGAGATTTCAGGAAACTCGTAGATTTTTGGAAGCTTTGCAACCCCTTTCAATGAAAGTGATTCTCGTCAGTCTCTGCTTGGGGCTACTTCAATAGCACACAAAGCATAGCGATAGAACTTGGAACTACATTATTGTGCCAAGTTTCAAAGAGCTAGCACAAACCGTGTTTGATTTAGAGTTCCAACTACATGTATCCATATAGGAGAAAACAGAGTGAAACCTAAACATGAAAACGGTTTCTGCAAAGGAACGGTTTAACCTAAATGAACGAAATTGAGTGAGCCAAGTGGGATTCGTGTACTGATAACTACCTGCAAGTATCATCAATATTGGGTGAAAAAATGTTTGCTGACATTTCAGGAAACTCGTAGTTTTTTGGAAGCTTGGCAACCCCTTTCAATGAAAGGGATTCTGGTCAGTCTCTGCTTGGGGCTACTTCAATAGCACACAAACCATCGCGATAGAACTTGGAACTACATTATTGTGCCAAGTTTCAAAGAGCTAGCGCAAACCGTGTTTGATTTAGAGTTCCAACTACATGTATCCATATAGGAGAAAACAGAGTGAAACCTAAACATGAAAACGGTTACTGCAAAGGAACGGTTTAACCTAAAAGAACGAAATTGAGTGAGCCAAGTGGGATTCGTGTACTGATAACTACCTGCAAGTATCATTAAGATTGGGTGAAAAAATGCTTGCTGAGATTTCAGGAAACTCGTAGTTATTTGGAAGCTTGGCAATCCCTTTTAATGAAAGGAATTCTGGTCAGTCTCTGCTTGGGGCTACTTCAATAGGACACAAACCATAGCGAAAGAACTTGGAACTGCATTACTGTGCCAAGTTTCAAAGAGCTAGCACAAACCGTGTTTGATTTAGAGTTAGAACTACATGTATCCATATAGGAGAAAACAGAGTGAAACCTAAACATGAAAACGGTTACTGCAAAGGAACGGTTTAACCTAGAAGAACGAAATTTGGTGAGCCAAGTGGGATTGGTGTACTGATCATTAAATGGAAGTATCATCAAGATTCTTTGAAAAAATGTTTGCTGAGATTTCAGGAAACTCGCAGTTTTTTGGAAGCTTGGCAACCCCTTTCAATGAATGTGATTCTCGTCAGTCTCTTCTTGGGGCTACTTCAATAGGACACAAACCATAGCGAGAGAACTTGGAACTACATTATTGTGCCAAGTTTCAAAGAGCTAGCACAAACCGTGTTTGATTTAGAATTCCAACTACATGTGTCCATATAGGAGAAAACAGAGTGAAACCTAAACATGAAAACGGTTACTGCAAAGGAACGGTTTAACCTAGAAGAACGAAATTTGGTGAGCCAAGTGGGATTCATGTACTGATAACTACCTGCAGGGATCATCAAGATTGGGTGAAAAAATATTTGCTGAGATTTCAGGAAACTAGTTGTTTTTTGGAAGCTTGGCAACCCCTTTCAAGGAAAGTGATTTTCGTCAGTCTCTGCTTGGGGCTATATCAATGGCACACAAACCATAGCGATAGAACTTGGAACTACATTATTGTGCCAAGTTTCAAAGAGCTAGCACAAACTGTGTTTGATTTAGAGTTCCAACTACATGTATCCATATAGGAGAAAACAGAGTGAAACCTAAACATGAAAACGTTTACTGCAAAGGAACGGTTTAACCTAGAAGAACGAAATTTGGTGAGCCAAGTGGGATTCGTGTACTGATAACTACCTGCAAGGATCATCAAGATTGGGTGAAAAAATGTTTGCTGAGATTTCAGGAAACTCGCAGTTTTTTGGAAGCTTGGCAACCCCTTTCAATGAAATTGATTCTGGTCAGTCTCTGCTTGGGGCTACATCAATAGCACACAAACCATAGTGATAGAACTTGGAACTACATTATTGTGCCAAGTTTCAAAGAGCTAGCACAAACCGTGTTTGATTTAGAGTTCCAACTACATGTATCCATGTAGGAGAAAACAGAGTGAAACCTAAACATGAAAACGGTTTCTGCAAAGGAACGGTTTAACCTAAAAGAACGAAATTGAGTGAGCCAAGTGGGATTCGTGTACTGATAACTACCTGCAAGTATCATCAAGATTGGGTGAAAAAATGTTTGCTGACATTTCAGGAAACTCGTAGTTTTTTGGACGCTTGGCAAGCCCTTTCAATGAAAGTGATTCTCATCAGTCTATGCTTGGGGCTACTTCAATAGCACACAAACCATAGCGATAGAACTTGGAACTACATTATTTTGCCATGTTTCAAAGAGCTAGCACAAACCGTGTTTGATTTAGAGTTAGAACTACATGTATCCATAAAGGAGAAAACAGAGTGAAACCTAAACATGAAAACGGTTACTGCAAAGGAACGGTTTAACCTTGAAGAACGAAATTTGGTGAGCCAAGTGGGATTGGTGTACGGATCATTAAATGGAAGTATCATCAAGATTCGGTGAAAAAATGTTTGCTGAGATTTCAGGAAACTCGCAGTTTTTTGGAAGCTTGGCAACCCCTTTCAATGAAAGTGATTCTGGTCAGTCTCAGCTTGGTGCTACTTCAATAGCACATAAACCATAGCGATAGAACTTGGAACTACATTATTGTGCCAAGTTTCAAAGAGCTAGCACAAACCGTGTTTGATTTAGAGTTCCAACTACATGTATCCATATAGGAGAAAACAGAGTGAAACCTAAACATGAAAACGGTTACTGCAAAGGAACGGTTTAACCTAGAAGAACGAAATTTGGTGAGCCAAGTGGGATTGGTGGACTGATCATTAAATGGAAGTATCATCAAGATTCGGTGAAAAAATGTTTGCTGAGATTTCAGGAAACTCGCAGTTTTTTGGAAGCTTGGCAACCCCTTTCAATGAATGTGATTCTCGTCAGTCTCTGCTTGGGGCTACTTCAATAGGACACAAACCATAGCGATAGAACTTGGAACTACATTATTGTGCCAAGTTTCAAAGAGGTAGCACAAACCGTGTTTGATTTAGAATTCCAACTACATGTATCCATATAGGAGAAAACAGTGTTAAACCTAAACATGAAAACGGTTTCTGCAAAGGAACGGTTTAACCTAGAAGAACGAAATTTGGTGAGCCAAGTGGGATTCATGTACTGATAACTACCTGCAGGGATCATCAAGATTGGGTGAAAAAATATTTGCTGAGATTTCAGGAAACTAGTTGTTTTTTGGAAGCTTGGCAACCCCTTTCAAGGAAAGTGATTTTCGTCAGTCTCTGCTTGGGGCTATATCAATGGCACACAAACCATAGCGATAGAACTTGGAACTGCATTATTGTGCCAAGTTTCAAAGAGCTAGCACAAACCGTTTTTGATTTAGAATTCCAACTACATGCATCCATATAGGAGAAAACAGAGTGAAACCTAAACATGAAAACGGTTTCTGCAAAGGAACGGTTTAACCTAAAAGAACGAAATTGAGTGAGCCAAGTGGGATTCGTGTACTGATAACTACCTGCAAGGATCATCAAGATTGGGTGAAAAAATGTTTGCTGACATTTCAGGAAACTCGTAGTTTTTTGGGAGCTTGGCAACCTCTTTCAATGAAAGGGATTCTGGTCAGTCTCTGCTTGGAGCTACTTCAATAGCACACAAACCATAGCGATAGAACTTGGAACTACATTATTGTGCCATGTTTCAAAGAGCTAGCACAAACCGTGTTTGATTTAGAGTTCCAACTACATGTATCCATATAGGATAAAACAGAGTGAAACCTAAACATGAAAACGGTTACTGCAAAGGAACGGTTTAACCTAGAAGAACGAAATGTGGTGAGCCAAGTGGGATTCGGGTACTGATAACTACCTGCAAGGATCATCAAGATTGGGTGAAAAAATGTTTGCTGAGATTTCAGGAAACTCGCAGTTTTTTGGAAGCTTGGCAACCCCTTTCAATGAAAGGGATTCTGGTCAGTCTCTGCTTGGGGCTACTTCAATAGCACACAAACCATCGCGATAGAACTTAGAACTACATTATTGTGCCAAGTTTCAAAGAGCTAGCACAAACCGTGTTTGATTTAGAGTTCCAACTACATGTATCCATATAGGAGAAAACAGAGTGAAACCTAAACATGAAAACGGTTACTGCAAAGGAACGGTTTAACCTAGAAGAACGAAATTGAGTGAGCCAAGTGGGATTCTTGTACTGATAACTACCTGCCAGTATCATCAAGATTGGGTGAAAAGAAGGTTTGCTAACATTTCAGGAAACTAGTAGTTTTTTGGAAGCTTGGCAACCCCTTATCAAATAAAGTGATTCTCGTAGGTCTCTGCTTGGGGCTACTTCAATAGCACACAAACCATCGCGATAGAACTTGGAACTACATTATTGTGCCAACTTTCAAAGAGGTAGCACAAACCGTGTTTGATTTAGAGTTCCAACTACATGTATCCATATAGGAGAAAACAGAGTGAGACCTGAACATGAAAACGGTTTCTGCAAAGGAACGGTTTAACCTAGAAGAACGAAATTTGGTGAGCCAAGTGGGATTCGTGTACTGATAACTACCTGCAGGGATCATCAAGTTTGGGTGAAAAAATGTTTGCTGAGATTTCAGGAAACTCGTAGTTTTTTGGAAGCTTGGCAACCCCTTTTCAAATAAAGTGATTCTCGTAGGTCTCTGCTTGGGGCTACTTCAATGGCACACAAACCATAGCGATAGAACTTGGAACTACATTATTGTGCCAAGTTTCAAAGAGCTAGCACAAACCGTGTTTGATTTAGAATTCCAACTACATGTATCCATATAGGAGAAAACAGAGTGAAACCTAAACATGAAAACGGTTTCTGCAAAGGAACGGTTAAACCTAAAATAACGAAATTGAGTGAGCCAAGTGGGATTCGTGTACTGATAACTACCTGCAAGTATCATCAAGATTGGGTGAAAAAATGTTTGCTGACATTTCAGGAAACTCGTAGTTTTTTGGACGCTTGGCAAGCCCTTTCAATGAAAGTGATTCTCATCAGTCTATGCTTGGGGCTACTTCAATAGCACACAAACCATAGCGATAGAACTTGGAACTACATTATTGTGCCATGTTTCAAAGAGCTAGCACAAACCGTGTTTGATTTAGAGTTCCAACTACATGTATCCATATAGGAGAAAACAGAGTGAAACCTAAACATGAAAACGGTTACTGCAAAGGAACGGTTTAACCTTGAAGAACGAAATTTGGTGAGCCAAGTGGGATTGGTGTACGGATAATTAAATGGAAGTATCATCAAGATTCGGTGTAAAAATGTTTGCTGAGATTTCAGGAAACTCGCAGTTTTTTGGAAGCTTGGCAACCCCTTTCAATGAAAGGGATTCTGGTCAGTCTCTGCTTGGGGCTACATCAATAGCACACAAACCATAGTGATAGAACTTGGAACTACATTATTGTGCCAAGTTTCAAAGAGCTAGCACAAACCGTGTTTGATTTAGAGTTCCAACTACATGTATCCATATAGGAGAAAACAGAGTGAAACCTAAACATGAAAACGGTTACTGCAAAGGAACGGTTTAACCTAGAAGAACGAAATTTGGTGAGCCAAGTGGGATTCGTGTACTGATAACTACCTGCAGGGATCATCAAGTTTGGGTGAAAAAATGTTTGCTGAGATTTCAGGTAACTAGTAGTTTTTTGGAAGCTTGGCTACCCCTTTCAAGGAAAGTGATTCTCGTAGGTCTCTGCTTGGGGCTACTTCAATGGCACACAAACCATAGCGATAGAACTTGGAACTACATTATTGTGCCAAGTTTCAAAGAGCTAGCACAAACCGTGTTTGATTTAGAATTCCAACTACATGTATCCATATAGGAGAAAACAGAGTGAAACCTAAACATGAAAACGGTTTCTGCAAAGGAACGGTTTAACCTAAATGAACGAAATTGAGTGAGCCAAGTGGGATTCATGTACTGATAACTACCTGCAAGGACCATCAAGATTGGGTGAAAAAATGTTTGCTGAGATTTCAGGAAACTCGTAGATTTTTGGAAGCTTTGCAACCCCTTTCAATGAAAGTGATTCTCGTCAGTCTCTGCTTGGGGCTACTTCAATAGCACACAAAGCATAGCGATAGAACTTGGAACTACATTATTGTGCCAAGTTTCAAAGAGCTAGCACAAACCGTGTTTGATTTAGAGTTCCAACTACATGTATCCATATAGGAGAAAACAGAGTGAAACCTAAACATGAAAACGGTTTCTGCAAAGGAACGGTTTAACCTAAATGAACGAAATTGAGTGAGCCAAGTGGGATTCGTGTACTGATAACTACCTGCAAGTATCATCAATATTGGGTGAAAAAATGTTTGCTGACATTTCAGGAAACTCGTAGTTTTTTGGAAGCTTGGCAACCCCTTTCAATGAAAGGGATTCTGGTCAGTCTCTGCTTGGGGCTACTTCAATAGCACACAAACCATCGCGATAGAACTTGGAACTACATTATTGTGCCAAGTTTCAAAGAGCTAGCGCAAACCGTGTTTGATTTAGAGTTCCAACTACATGTATCCATATAGGAGAAAACAGAGTGAAACCTAAACATGAAAACGGTTACTGCAAAGGAACGGTTTAACCTAAAAGAACGAAATTGAGTGAGCCAAGTGGGATTCGTGTACTGATAACTACCTGCAAGTATCATTAAGATTGGGTGAAAAAATGCTTGCTGAGATTTCAGGAAACTCGTAGTTATTTGGAAGCTTGGCAATCCCTTTTAATGAAAGGAATTCTGGTCAGTCTCTGCTTGGGGCTACTTCAATAGGACACAAACCATAGCGATAGAACTTGGAACTGCATTACTGTGCCAAGTTTCAAAGAGCTAGCACAAACCGTGTTTGATTTAGAGTTCCAACTACATGTATCCATATAGGAGAAAACAGAGTGAAACCTAAACATGAAAACGGTTACTGCAAAGGAACGGTTTAACCTAGAAGAACGAAATTTGGTGAGCCAAGTGGGATTGGTGTACTGATCATTAAATGGAAGTATCATCAAGATTCTTTGAAAAAATGTTTGCTGAGATTTCAGGAAACTCGCAGTTTTTTGGAAGCTTGGCAACCCCTTTCAATGAATGTGATTCTCGTCAGTCTCTTCTTGGGGCTACTTCAATAGGACACAAACCATAGCGAGAGAACTTGGAACTACATTATTGTGCCAAGTTTCAAAGAGCTAGCACAAACCGTGTTTGATTTAGAATTCCAACTACATGTGTCCATATAGGAGAAAACAGAGTGAAACCTAAACATGAAAACGGTTACTGCAAAGGAACGGTTTAACCTAGAAGAACGAAATTTGGTGAGCCAAGTGGGATTCATGTACTGATAACTACCTGCAGGGATCATCAAGATTGGGTGAAAAAATATTTGCTGAGATTTCAGGAAACTAGTTGTTTTTTGGAAGCTTGGCAACCCCTTTCAAGGAAAGTGATTTTCGTCAGTCTCTGCTTGGGGCTATATCAATGGCACACAAACCATAGCGATAGAACTTGGAACTACATTATTGTGCCAAGTTTCAAAGAGCTAGCACAAACTGTGTTTGATTTAGAGTTCCAACTACATGTATCCATATAGGAGAAAACAGAGTGAAACCTAAACATGAAAACGGTTACTGCAAAGGAACGGTTTAACCTAGAAGAACGAAATTTGGTGAGCCAAGTGGGATTCGTGTACTGATAACTACCTGCAAGGATCATCAAGATTGGGTGAAAAAATGTTTGCTGAGATTTCAGGAAACTCGCAGTTTTTTGGAAGCTTGGCAACCCCTTTCAATGAAATTGATTCTGGTCAGTCTCTGCTTGGGGCTACTTCAATAGCACACAAACCATAGCGATAGAACTTGGAACTACATTATTGTGCCAAGTTTCAAAGAGCTAGCACAAACCGTGTTTGATTTAGAGTTCCAACTACATGTATCCATATAGGAGAAAACAGAGTGAAACCTAAACATGAAAACGGTTTCTGCAAAGGAACGGTTTAACCTAAAAGAACGAAATTGAGTGAGCCAAGTGGGATTCGTGTACTGATAACTACCTGCAAGTATCATCAAGATTGGGTGAAAAAATGTTTGCTGACATTTCAGGAAACTCGTAGTTTTTTGGACGCTTGGCAAGCCCTTTCAATGAAAGTGATTCTCATCAGTCTATGCTTGGGGCTACTTCAATAGCACACAAACCATAGCGATAGAACTTGGAACTACATTATTGTGCCATGTTTCAAAGAGCTAGCACAAACCGTGTTTGATTTAGAGTTCCAACTACATGTATCCATATAGGAGAAAACAGAGTGAAACCTAAACATGAAAACGGTTACTGCAAAGGAACGGTTTAACCTTGAAGAACGAAATTTGGTGAGCCAAGTGGGATTGGTGTACGGATCATTAAATGGAAGTATCATCAAGATTCGGTGAAAAAATGTTTGCTGAGATTTCAGGAAACTCGCAGTTTTTTGGAAGCTTGGCAACCCCTTTCAATGAAAGTGATTCTGGTCAGTCTCAGCTTGGGGCTACTTCAATAGCACATAAACCATAGCGATAGAACTTGGAACTACATTATTGTGCCAAGTTTCAAAGAGCTAGCACAAACCGTGTTTGATTTAGAGTTCCAACTACATGTATCCATATAGGAGAAAACAGAGTGAAACCTAAACATGAAAACGGTTACTGCAAAGGAACGGTTTAACCTAGAAGAACGAAATTTGGTGAGCCAAGTGGGATTGGTGGACTGATCATTAAATGGAAGTATCATCAAGATTCGGTGAAAAAATGTTTGCTGAGATTTCAGGAAACTCGCAGTTTTTTGGAAGCTTGGCAACCCCTTTCAATGAATGTGATTCTCGTCAGTCTCTGCTTGGGGCTACTTCAATAGGACACAAACCATAGCGATAGAACTTGGAACTACATTATTGTGCCAAGTTTCAAAGAGCTAGCACAAACCGTGTTTGATTTAGAATTCCAACTACATGTATCCATATAGGAGAAAACAGAGTGAAACCTAAACATGAAAACGGTTTCTGCAAAGGAACGGTTTAACCTAGAAGAACGAAATTTGGTGAGCCAAGTGGGATTCATGTACTGATAACTACCTGCAGGGATCATCAAGATTGGGTGAAAAAATATTTGCTGAGATTTCAGGAAACTAGTTGTTTTTTGGAAGCTTGGCAACCCCTTTCAAGGAAAGTGATTTTCGTCAGTCTCTGCTTGGGGCTACTTCAATGGCACACAAACCATAGCGATAGAACTTGGAACTACATTATTGTGCCAAGTTTCAAAGAGCTAGCACAAACCGTTTTTGATTTAGAATTCCAACTACATGCATCCATATAGGAGAAAACAGAGTGAAACCTAAACATGAAAACGGTTTCTGCAAAGGAACGGTTTAACCTAAAAGAACGAAATTGAGTGAGCCAAGTGGGATTCGTGTACTGATAACTACCTGCAAGGATCATCAAGATTGGGTGAAAAAATGTTTGCTGACATTTCAGGAAACTCGTAGTTTTTTGGGAGCTTGGCAACCTCTTTCAATGAAAGGGATTCTGGTCAGTCTCTGCTTGGGGCTACTTCAATAGCACACAAACCATAGCGATAGAACTTGGAACTACATTATTGTGCCATGTTTCAAAGAGCTAGCACAAACCGTGTTTGATTTAGAGTTCCAACTACATGTATCCATATAGGAGAAAACAGAGTGAAACCTAAACATGAAAACGGTTACTGCAAAGGAACGGTTTAACCTAGAAGAACGAAATGTGGTGAGCCAAGTGGGATTGGTGTACGGATCATTAAATGGAAGTATCATCAAGATTCGGTGAAAAAATGTTTGCTGAGATTTCAGGAAACTCGCAGTTTTTTGGAAGCTTGGCAACCCCTTTCAATGAAAGTGATTCTGGTCAGTCTCAGCTTGGGGCTACTTCAATAGCACATAAACCATAGCGATAGAACTTGGAACTACATTATTGTGCCAAGTTTCAAAGAGCTAGCACAAACCGTGTTTGATTTAGAATTCCAACTACATGTATCCATATAGGAGAAAACAGAGTGAAACCTAAACATGAAAACGGTTTCTGCAAAGGAACGGTTTAACCTAGAAGAACGAAATTTGGTGAGCCAAGTGGGATTCGTGTACTGATAACTACCTGCAGGGATCATCAAGTTTGGGTGAAAAAATGTTTGCTGAGATTTCAGGAAACTAGTAGTTTTTTGGAAGCTTGGCAACCCCTTTCAAGGAAAGTGATTCTCGTAGGTCTCTGCTTGGGGCTACTTCAATGGCACACAAACCATAGCGATAGAACTTGGAACTACATTATTGTGCCAAGTTTCAAAGAGCTAGCACAAACCGTGTTTGATTTAGAATTCCAACTACATGTATCCATATAGGAGAAAACAGAGTGAAACCTAAACATGAAAACGGTTTCTGCAAAGGAACGGTTTAACCTAGAAGAACGAAATTTGGTGAGCCAAGTGGGATTCGTGTACTGATAACTACCTGCAGGGATCATCAAGTTTGGGTGAAAAAATGTTTGCTGAGATTTCAGGAAACTCGTAGTTTTTTGGAAGCTTGGCAACCCCTTTTCAAATAAAGTGATTCTCGTAGGTCTCTGCTTGGGGCTACTTCAATGGCACACAAACCATAGCGATAGAACTTGGAACTACATTATTGTGCCAAGTTTCAAAGAGCTAGCACAAACCGTGTTTGATTTAGAATTCCAACTACATGTATCCATATAGGAGAAAACAGAGTGAAACCTAAACATGAAAACGGTTTCTGCAAAGGAACGGTTAAACCTAAAATAACGAAATTGAGTGAGCCAAGTGGGATTCGTGTACTGATAACTACCTGCAAGTATCATCAAGATTGGGTGAAAAAATGTTTGCTGACATTTCAGGAAACTCGTAGTTTTTTGGAAGCTTGGCAACCCCTTTCAATGAAATTGATACTGGTCACTCTCTGCTTGGGGCTACATCAATAGCACACAAACCGAAGTGATAGAACTTGGAACTACATTATTGTGCCAAGTTTCAAAGAGCTAGCACAAACCGTGTTTGATTTAGAGTTCCAACTACATGTATCCATATAGGAGAAAACAGCGTGAAACCTAAACATGAAAACGGTTTCTGCAAAGGAACGGTTTAACCTAAAAGAACGAAATTGAGTGAGCCAAGTGGGATTCGTGTACTGATAACTACCTGCAAGGATCATCAAGATTGGGTGAAAAAATGTTTGCTGAGATTTCAGGAAACTCGTAGTTTTTTGGAAGCTTGGCAACCCCTTTCAATGAAAGCGATTCTGGTCAGTCTCTGCTTGGGGCTACTTCAATAGCACACAAACCATCGCGATAGAACTTGGAACTACATTATTGTGCCACGTTTCAAAGAGCTAGCACAAACTGTGTTTGATTTAGAGTTCCAACTACATGTATCCATATAGGAGAAAACAGAGTGAAACCTAAACATGAAAACGGTTACTGCAAAGGAACGGTTTAACCTAGAAGAACGAAATTTGGTGAGCCAAGTGGGATTCGTGTACTGATAACTACCTGCAAGGATCATCAAGATTGGGTGAAAAAATGTTTGCTGAGATTTCAGGAAACTCGTAGTTTTTTGGAAGCTTGGCAACCCCTTTCAATGAAAGCGATTCTGGTCAGTCTCTGCTTGGGGCTACTTCAATAGCACACAAACCATCGCGATAGAACCTGGAACTACATTATTGTGCCAAGTTTCAAAGAGCTAGCACAAACTGTGTTTGATTTAGAGTTCCAACTACATGTATCCATATAGGAGAAAACAGAGTGAAACCTAAACATGAAAACGGTTACTGCAAAGGAACGGTTTAACCTAGAAGAACGAAATTTGGTGAGCCAAGTGGGATTCGTGTACTGATAACTACCTGCAAGGATCATCAAGATTGGGTGAAAAAATGTTTGCTGAGATTTCAGGAAACTCGTAGTTTTTTGGAAGCTTGGCAACCCCTTTCAATGAAAGTGATTCTCATCAGTCTATGCTTGGGGCTATTTCAATAGCACACAAACCATAGCGATAGAACTTGGAACTACATTATTGTGCCATGTTTCAAAGACCTAGCACAAACCGTGTTTGATTTAGAGTTCCAACTACATGTATCCATATAGGAGAAAACAGAGTGAAACCTAAACATGAAAACGGTTACTGCAAAGGAACGGTTTAACCTTGAAGAACGAAATTTGGTGAGCCAAGTGGGATTGGTGTACGGATCATTAAATGGAAGTATCATCAAGATTCGGTGAAAAAATGTTTGCTGAGATTTCAGGAAACTCGCAGTTTTTTGGAAGCTTGGCAACCCCTTTCAATGAAAGTGATTCTGGTCAGTCTCAGCTTGGGGCTACTTCAATAGCACATAAACCATAGCGATAGAACTTGGAACTACATTATTGTGCCAAGTTTCAAAGAGCTAGCACAAACCGTGTATGATTTAGAGTTCCAACTACATGTATCCATATAGGAGAAAACAGAGTGAAACCTAAACATGAAAACGGTTTCTGCAAAGGAACGGTTTAACCTAGAAGAACGAAATTTGGTGAGCCAAGTGGGATTGGTGGACTGATCATTAAATGGAAGTATCATCAAGATTCGGTGAAAAAATGTTTGCTGAGATTTCAGGAAACTCGCAGTTTTTTGGAAGCTTGGCAACCCCTTTCAATGAATGTGATTCTCGTCAGTCTCTGCTTGGGGCTACTTCAATAGTACACAAACCATTGCCATAGAACTTGGAACTACATTATTGTGCCAAGTTTCAAAGAGCTAGCACAAACCGTGTTTGATTTATAATTCCAACTACATGTATCCATATAGGAGAAAACAGCGTTAAACCTAATCATGAAAACGTTTTCTGCAAAGGAACGGTTTAACCTAGAAGAACGAAATTTGGTGAGCCAAGTGGGATTCATGTATTGATAACTACCTGCAGGGGATCATCAAGATTGGGTGAAAAAATATTTGCTGAGATTTCAGGAAACTAGTTGTTTTTTGGAAGCTTGGCAACCCTTTCAAGGAAAGTGATTTTCGTCAGTCTCTGCTTGGGGCTACTTCAATGGCACACAAACCATCGCGATAGAACTTGGAACTACATTATTGTGCCAAGTTTCAAAGAGCTAGCACAAACTGATTTGACTTAGAATTCCATCTACATGCATCCATATAGGAGAAAACAGAGTGAAACCTAAACATGAAAACGGTTTCTGCAAAGGAACGGTTTAACCTAAAAGAACGAAATTGAGTGAGCCAAGTGGGATTCGTGTACTGATAACTACCTGCAAGGATCATCAAGATTGGGTGAAAAAATGTTTGCTGACATTTCAGGAAACTCGTCGTTTTTTGGGAGCTTGGCAACCTCTTTCAATGAAAGGGATTCTGGTCAGTCTCTGCTTGGGGCTACTTCAATAGCACACAAACCATAGCGATAGAACTTGGAACTACATTATTGTGCCAAGTTTCAAAGAGCTAGCACAAACCGTGTTTGATTTAGAATTCCAACTACATGTATCCATATAGGAGAAAACAGAGTGAAACCTAAACATGAAAACGGTTACTGCAAAGGAACGGTTTAACCTAGAAGAACGAAATTTGGTGAGCCAAGTGGGATTCGTGTACTGATAACTACCTGCAGGGATCATCAAGATTGGGTGAAAAAATGTTTGCTGAGATTTCAGGAAACTAGTAGTTTTTTGGAAGCTTGGCTACCCCTTTCAAGGAAAGTGATTCTCGTAGGTCTCTGCTTGGGGCTACTTCAATGGCACACAAACCATAGCGATAGAACTTGGAACTACATTATTGTGCCAAGTTTCAAAGAGCTAGCACAAACCGTGTTTGATTTAGAATTCCAACTACATGTATCCATATAGGAGAAAACAGAGTGAAACCTAAACATGAAAACGGTTTCTGCAAAGGAACGGTTTAACCTAAAAGAACGAAATTGAGTGAGCCAAGTGGGATTCATGTACTGATAACTACCTGCAAGGACCATCAAGATTGGGTGAAAAAAATGTTTGCTGAGATTTCAGGAAACTCGTAGATTTTTGGAAGCTTGGCAACCCCTTTCAAGGAAAGTGATTCTGGTCAGTCTCTGCTTGGGGCTACTTCAATAGCACACAAAGCATAGCGATAGAACTTGGAACTACATTATTGTGCCAAGTTTCAAAGAGCTAGCACAAACCGTGTTTGACTTAGAGTTCCAACTACATGTATCCATATAGGAGAAAACAGAGTGAAACCTAAACATGAAAACGGTTACTGCAAAGGAACGGTTTAACCTAGAAGAACGAAATTTGGTGAGCCAAGTGGGATTCGTGTACTGATAACTACCTGCAAGGATCATCAAGATTGGGTGAAAAAATGTTTGCTGAGATTTCAGGAAACTCGCAGTTTTTGGAAGCTTGGCAACCCCTTTCAATGAAATTGATTCTGGTCAGTCTCTGCTTGGGGCTACATCAATAGCACACAAACCATAGTGATAGAACTTGGAACTACATTATTGTGCCAAGTTTCAAAGAGCTAGCACTAACCGTGTTTGATTTAGAGTTCCAACTACATGTATCCATATAGGAGAAAACAGAGTGAAACCTAAACATGAAAACGGTTTCTGCAAAGGAACGGTTTAACCTAAAAGAACGAAATTGAGTGAGCCAAGTGGGATTCGTGTACTGATAACTACCTGCAAGGATCATCAAGATTGGGTGAAAAAATGTTTGCTGAGATTTCAGGAAACTCGTAGTTTTTTGGAAGCTTGGCAACCCCTTTCAATGAAAGCGATTCTGGTCAGTCTCTGCTTGGGGCTACTTCAATAGCACACAAACCATCGCGATAGAACTTGGAACTACATTATTGTGCCATGTTTCAAAGAGCTAGCACAAACCGTGTTTGATTTAGAGTTCCAACTACATGTATCCATATAGGAGAAAAACAGAGTGAAACCTAAACATGAAAACGGTTACTGCAAAGGAACGGTTTAACCTAGAAGAACGAAATTTGGTGAGCCAAGTGGGATTCGTGTACTGATAACTACCTGCAAGGATCATCAACATTGGGTGAAAAAATGTTTGCTGAGATTTCAGGAAACTCGAATTGTTTTTGGAAGCTTGGCAACCCCTTTCAAGAAAAGTGATTCTCGTCAGTCTCTGCTTGGGGCTACTTCAATGGCAAACAAACCATAGCGATAGAACTTGGAACTACATTATTGTGCCAAGTTTCAAAGACCTAGCACAACCGTCTTTGATTTAGAATTCCAACTACATGTATCCATATAGGAGAAAACAGAGTGAAACCTAAACATGAAAAACGGTTACTGCAAAGTAACGGTTTAACCTAGAAGAACGAAATTTGGTGACGCAAGTGGGATTGGTGGACTGATCATTAAATGGAAGTATCATCAAGATTCGGTGAAAAAATGTTTGCTGAGATTTCAGGAAACTCGCAGTTTTTTGGAAGCTTGGCAACCCCTTTCAATGAATGTGATTCTCGTCAGTCTCTGCTTGGGGCTACTTCAATAGTACACAAACCATTGTGATAGAACTTGGAACTACATTATTGTGCCAAGTTTCAAAGAGCTAGCACAAACCGTGTTTGATTTATAATTCCAACTACATGTATCCATATAGGAGAAAACAGCGTTAAACCTAATCATGAAAACGTTTTCTGCAAAGGAACGGTTTAACCTAGAAGAACGAAATTTGGTGAGCCAAGTGGGATTCATGTACTGATAACTACCTGCAGGGATCATCAAGATTGGGTGAAAAAAATATTTGCTGAGATTTCAGGAAACTAGTTGTTTTTTGGAAGCTTGGCAACCCCTTTTCAAGGAAAGTGATTTTCGTCAGTCTCTGCTTGGGGCTACTTCAATGGCACACAAACCATCGCGATAGAACTTGGAACTACATTATTGTGCCAAGTTTCAAAGAGCTAGCACAAACTGATTTGACTTAGAATTCCATCTACATGCATCCATATAGGAGAAAACAGAGTGAAACCTAAACATGAAAACGGTTTCTGCAAAGGAACGGTTTAACCTAAAAGAACGAAATTGAGTGAGCCAAGTGGGATTCGTGTACTGATAACTACCTGCAAGGATCATCAAGATTGGGTGAAAAATGTTTGCTGACATTTCAGGAAACTCGTAGATTTTTGGGAGCTTGGCAACCTCTTTCAATGAAAGGGATTCTGGTCAGTCTCTGCTTGGGGCTACTTCAATAGCACACAAACCATAGCGATAGAACTTGGAACTACATTATTGTGCCAAGTTTCAAAGAGCTAGCACAAACCGTGTTTGATTTAGAGTTCCAACTACATGTATCCATATAGGAGAAAACAGAGTGAAACCTAAACATGAAAACGGTTACTGCAAAGGAACGGTTTAACCTAGAAGAACGAAATTTGGTGAGCCAAGTGGGGTTCGTGTACTGATAACTACCTGCAAGGATCATCAAGATTGGGTGAAAAAATGTTTGCTGAGATTTCAGGAAACTCGCAGTTTTTTGGAAGCTTGGCAACCCCTTTCAATGAAAGGGATTCTGGTCAGTCTCTGCTTGGGGCTACTTCAATAGCACACAAACCATAGTGATAGAACTTGAAACTACATTATTGTGCCAACTTTCAAAGAGCTAGCACAAACCGTGTTTGATTTAGAGTTCCAACTACATGTATCCATATAGGAGAAAACAGAGTGAAACCTAAACATGAAAACGGTTTCTGCAAAGGAACGGTTTAACCTAAAAGAACGAAATTGAGTGAGCCAAGTGGGATTCGTGTACTTATAACTACCTGCAAGGATCATCAAGATTGGGTGAAAAAATGTTTGCTGACATTTCAGGAAACTCGTAGTTTTTGGAAGCTTGGCAAGCCCTTTCAATGAAAGTGATTCTCATCAGTCTATGCTTGGGGCTACTTCAATAGCACACAAACCATAGCGATAGAACTTGGAACTACATTATTGTGCCATGTTTCAAAGAGCTAGCACAAACCGTGTTTGATTTAGAGTTCCAACTACATGTATCCATATAGGAGAAAACAGAGTGAAACCTAAACATGAAAACGGTTACTGCAAAGGAACGGTTTAACCTTGAAGAACGAAATTTGGTGAGCCAAGTGGGATTGGTGTACGGATCATTAAATGGAAGTATCATCAAGATTCGGTGAAAAAATGTTTGCTGAGATTTCAGGAAACTCGCAGTTTTTTGGAAGCTTGGCAACCCCTTTCAATGAAAGTGATTCTGGTCAGTCTCAGCTTGGGGCTACTTCAATAGCACATAAACCATAGCGATAGAACTTGGAACTACATTATTGTGCCAAGTTTCAAAGAGCTAGCACAAACCGTGTTTGATTTAGAATTCCAACTACATGTATCCATATAGGAGAAAACAGCGTGAAACCTAAACATGAAAACGGTTTCTGCAAAGGAACGGTTTAACCTAGAAGAACGAAATTTGGTGAGCCAACTGGGATTCGTGTACTGATAACTACCTGCAGGGATCATCAAGATTGGGTGAAAAAATATTTGCTGAGATTTCAGGAAACTAGTTGTTTTTTGGAAGCTTGGCAACCCCTTTCAAGGAAAGTGATTTTCGTCAGACTCTGCTTGGGGCTACTTCAATGGCACACAAACCATTGCGATAGAACTTGGAACTACATTATTGTGCCAAGTTTCAAAGAGCTAGCACAAACTGATTTGACTTAGAATTCCATCTACATGCATCCATATAGGAGAAAACAGAGTGAAACCTAAACATGAAAACGGTTTCTGCAAAGGAACGGTTTAACCTAAAAGAACGAAATTGAGTGAGCCAAGTGGGATTCGTGTACTGATAACTACCTGCAAGGATCATCAAGATTGGGTGAAAAAATGTTTGCTGACATTTCAGGAAACTCGTAGTTTTTTGGGAACTTGGCAACCTCTTTCAATGAAAGGGATTCTGGTCAGTCTCTGCTTGGGGCTACTTCAATAGCACACAAACCATAGCGATAGAACTTGGAACTACATTATTGTGCCAAGTTTCAAAGAGCTAGCACAAACCGTGTTTGATTTAGAATTCCAACTACATGTATCCATATAGGAGAAAACAGAGTGAAACCTAAACATGAAAACGGTTACTGCAAAGGAACGGTTTAACCTAGAAGAACGAAATTTGGTGAGCCAAGTGGGGTTCGTGTACTGATAACTACCTGCAAGGATCATCAAGATTGGGTGAAAAATGTTTGCTGAGATTTCAGGAAACTCGCAGTTTTTTGGAAGCTTGGCAACCCCTTTCAATGAAAGGGATTCTGGTCAGTCTCTGCTTGGGGCTACTTCAATAGCACACAAACCATAGTGATAGAACTTGAAACTACATTATTGTGCCAAGTTTCAAAGAGCTAGCACAAACCGTGTTTGATTTAGAGTTCCAACTACATGTATCCATATAGGAGAAAACAGAGTGAAACCTAAACATGAAAACGGTTTCTGCAAAGGAACGGTTTAACCTAGAAGAACGAAATTTGGTGAGCCAAGTGGGATTCGTGTACTGATAACTACGTGCAAGGATCATCAAGATTGGGTGAAAAAATGTTTGCTGAGATTTCAGGAAACTCGCAGTTTTTTGGAAGCTTGGCAACCCCTTTCAATGAAAGTGATTCTGGTCAGTCTCTGCTTGGGGCTACTTCAATAGCACATAAACGATAGCGATAGAACTTGGAACTACATTATTGTGCCAAGTTTCAAAGAGCTAGCACAAACCGTGTTTGATTTAGAGTTCCAACTACATGTATCCATATAGGAGAAAACAGAGTGAAACCTAAACATGAAACGGTTACTGCAAAGGAACGGTTTAACCTTGAAGAACGAAATTTGGTGAGCCATATGGGATTGGTGTACGGATCATTAAATGGAAGTATCATCAAGATTCGGTAAAAAATGTTTGCTGAGATTTCAGGAAACTCGCAGTTTTTTGGAAGCTTGGCAACCCCTTTCAATGAATGTGATTCTGGTCAGTCTCAGCTTGGGGCTACTTCAATAGCACATAAACCATAGCGATAGAACTTGGAACTACATTATTGTGCCAAGTTTCAAAGAGCTAGCACAAACCGTGTATGATTTAGAGTTCCAACTACATGTATCCATATAGGAGAAAACAGAGTGAAACCTAAACATGAAAACGGTTACTGCAAATGAACGGTTTAACTTTGAAGAACGAAATTTGGTGAGCCAAGTGGGATTGGTGTACGGATCATTAAATGGAAGTATCATCAAGATTCGGTGAAAAAATGTTTGCTGAGATTTCAGGAAACTCGTAGTTTTTTGGAAGCTTGGCAACCCCTTTCAATGAAAGTGATTCTGGTCAGTCTCTGCTTGGGGCTACTTCAATAGCACAAAAACGATAGCGATAGAACTTGGAACTACATTATTGTGCCAAGTTTCAAAGAGCTAGCACAAACCGTGTTTGATTTAGAGTTCCAACTACATGTATCCATATAGGAGAAAACAGAGTGAAACCTAAACATGAAAACTGTAACTGCAAAGGAACGGTTTAACCTAGAAGAACGAAATTTGGTGAGCCAAGTGGGATTCGTGTACTGATAACTACCTGCAAGTATCATCAAGGTTGGGTGAAAAAATGTTTACTGACATTTCAGGAAACTCGTAGTTTTTTGGAAGCTTGGCAACCCATTTCAATGAAAGTGATTCTCGTCAGTCTCTGCTTGGGAATACTTCAATAGCACACAAACAAAA
>NW_027551846.1:0-71591 GCF_045843805.1 Urocitellus parryii
GCAAACACTTTTTCACCCAATCTTGATGATACTTGCAGGTAATGATAAGCACACCAGTCCCACTTGGCTCACCAAAATTTCGTTCTTCTAGGTTAAACCGTTCCTATGCAGTAACCGTTTTCATGTTAAGGTTTCACTCTCTTTTCTCCTATATGGATACATGTATTTGGAACTCTAAATCAAACACGGTTTGTGCTAGCTCTTTGAAACTAGGCACAATAATGTAGTTCCAAGTTCTATCGCTATGGTTTGTGTCCTATTGAAGTAGCCCCAAGCAGAGACTGACGAGAATCACTTTCATTGAAAGGGGTTGCCAAGCTTCCAAAAACTACGAGTTTCCTGAAATCTCAGCAAACATTTTTTCAACCAATCTTGATGATACTGGCAGGTAATGATCAGTAAACCAATCCCACTTGGCTCACCAAATTTCGTTCTTCTAGGTAAAACCGTTACTTTGCAGGAACCGTTTTCATGTTTAGGTTTCACTCTGTTTTCTCCTATATGGATACATGTAGTTGGAACTCTAAATCAAAAACGGTTTGTGCTAGCTCTTTTAAACTTGGCACAATAATGTAGTTCCAAGTTCTATCGCTATGGTTTGTGTCCTATTGAAGTAGCCCCAAGCAGACACTGACGAGAATCACTTTCATTGAAAAGGGTTGCCAAGCTTCCAAGAAACTACGAATTTCCTGAAATCTCAGCAAACACTTTTTCACCCAATCTTGATGATACTTGCAGGTAATGATAAGCACACCAGTCCCACTTGGCTCACCAAATTTCGTTCTTCTAGGTTAAACCGTTCCTATGCAGTAACCGTTTTCATGTTAAGGTTTCACTCTCTTTTCTCCTATATGGATACATGTAGTTGGAACTCTAAATCAAACACGGTTTGTGCTAGCTCTTTGAAACTTGGCACAATAATGTAGTTCCAAGTTCTATCGCTAAAGTTTGGGTCCTATTGAAGTAGCCCCAAGCAGAGTCTGACGAGAATCACTTTCATTGAAAGGGGTTGCCAAGCTTCCAAAAACTACGAGTTTCCTGAAATCTCAGCAAACATTTTTTCAACCAATCTTGATGATACTGGCAGGTAATGATGAGTAAACCAATCCCACTTGGCTCAGCAAATGTCGTTCTTCTAGGTAAAACCGTTCCTTTGCAGGAACCGTTTTTCATGTTTAGGTTTCACTGTGTTTACTCCTATATGGATACAAGTAGTTGGAACTCTAAATCAAACACGGTTTGTGCTAGCTCTTTGAAACTTGGCACAATAATGTAATTCCAAGTTCTATCGCTCTGGATTGTGTCTATTTAAGTAGCCCAAAACAGAGACTGACGAGAATCACATTCATTTAAAGGGGTTGCCAAGCTTCCAAAAACTACGCGTTTCCTGAAATCTCAGCAAACATTTTTTCACCCAATCTTGATGATACTTGTAGGTAATGATGAGTACACCAGTCCCACTTAGCTCACCAAATTTCGTTCTCCTAGGTTAAAAACATTCCTTTGCAGTAACCGTTTTCATGTTTAGGTTTCACTCTGTTTTCTCCTATATGGATACATGTAGTTGGAACTCTAAATCAAACACGGTTTGTGCTAGCTCTTTGAAACTTGGCACAATAATGTAGTTCCAAGTTCTATCGCTATGGTTTGTGTCCTATTGAAGTAGCCCCAAGCAGAGACTGACGAGAAACACTTTCATTGAAAGGGGTTGCCAAGCTTCCAAAAACTACGAGTTTCCTGAAATCCCAGCAAACATTTTTTTCACCCAATCTTGATGATACTGGCAGGAAATGATCAGTACACCCATTCCACTTGGCTCACCAAATTTCGTTATTCTAGGTTAAACCGTTCCTTTGCAGTAACCGTTTTCATGTTTAGGTTTCACTCTGTTTTCTCCTATATGGATACATGTAGTTGGAACTCTAAATCAAACACGGTTTGTGCTAGCTCTTTGAAACTTGACACAAGAATGAAGTTCCAAGTTCTATCGCTATGGATTGTGTCCCATTGAAGTAGCCCAAGCAGAGACTGACGAGAATCACTTTCATTGAAAGGGGTTGCCAAGCTTCCAAAAAACTACGAGTTTCCGGAAATCTCAGCAAACATTTTTCAACCAATCTTGATGATACTTGCAGGTAATGATCAGTACACCAGTCCACTTGGCTCACCAAATTTCGTTATTCTATGTTGAACCGTTCGTATGCAGTAACCGTTTTCATGTTAAGGTTTCACTCTCTTTTCTCCTATATGGATACATGTATTTGGAACTCTAAATCAAACACGGTTTGTGCTAGCTCTTTGAAACTTGGCACAATAATGTAGTTCCAAGTTCTATCGCTATGGTTTGTGTCCTATTGAAGTAGCCCAAGCAGAGACTGACGAGAATCACTTTCATTGAAAGGGGTTGCCAAGCTTCCAAAAACTACGAGTTTCCTGAAATCTCAGCAAACATTTTTTCAACCAATCTTGATGATACTGGCAGTTAATGATCAGTAAACCAATCCCACTTGGCTCACCAATTTCGTTCTTCTAGGTAAAACCGTTACTTTGCAGGAACCGTTTTCATGTTTAGGTTTCACTCTGTTTTCTCCTATATGGATACATGTAGTTGGAACTCTAAATCAAAAACGGTTTGTGCTAGCTCTTTGAAACTTGGCACAATAATGTAGTTCCAAGTTCTATCGCTATGGTTTGTGTCCTATTGACGTAGCCCCAAGCAGACACTGACGAGAATCACTTTCATTGAAAAGGGTTGCCAAGCTTCCAAGAAACTACGAATTTCCTGAAATCTCAGCAAACACTTTTTCACCCAATCTTGATGATACTTGCAGGTAATGATAAGCACACCAGTCCCACTTGGCTCACCAAATTCGTTCTTCTAGGTTAAACCGTTCCTATGCAGTAACCGTTTTCATGTTAAGGTTTCACTCTCTTTTCTCCTATATGGATGCATGTATTTGGAACTCTAAATCAAACACGGTTTTGTGCTAGCTCTTTGAAACTAGGCACAATAATGTAGTTCCAAGTTCTATCGCTATGGTTTGTGTCCTATTGAAGTAGCCCCAAGCAGAGACTGACGAGAATCACTTTCATTGAAAGGGGTTGCCAAGCTTCCAAAAACTACGAGTTTCCTGAAATCTCAGCAAACATTTTTTCAACCAATCTTGATGATACTGGCAGGTAATGATCAGTAAACCAATCCCACTTGGCCTCACCAAATTTCGTTTCTTCTAGTAAAACCGTTACTTTGCAGGAACCGTTTTCATGTTTAGGTTTCACTCTGTTTTCTCCTATATGGATACATGTAGTTGGAACTCTAAATCAAAAACGGTTTGTGCTAGCTCTTTTAAACTTGGCACAATAATGTAGTTCCAAGTTCTATCGCTATGGTTTGTGTCCTATTGAAGTAGCCCCAAGCAGACACTGACGAGAATCACTTTCATTGAAAAGGGTTGCCAAGCTTCCAAGAAACTACGAAATTCCTGAAATCTCAGCAAACACTTTTTCACCCAATCTTGATGATACTTGCAGGTAATGATAAGCACACCAGTCCCACTTGGCTCACCAAATTTCGTTCTTCTAGGTTAAACCGTTCCTATGCAGTAACCGTTTTCATGTTAAGGTTTCACTCTCTTTTCTCCTATATGGATACATGTAGTTGGAACTCTAAATCAAACACGGTTTGTGCTAGCTCTTTGAAACTTGGCACAATAATGTAGTTCCAAGTTCTATCGCTAAAGTTTGGGTCCTATTGAAGTAGCCCCAAGCAGAGTCTGACGAGAATCACTTTCATTGAAAGGGGTTGCCAAGCTTCCAAAACTACGAGTTTCCTGAAATCTCAGCAAACATTTTTTCAACCAATCTTGATGATACTGGCAGGTAATGATGAGTAAACCAATCCCACTTGGCTCACCAAATGTCGTTCTTCTAGGTAAAACCGTTCCTTTGCAGGAACCGTTTTCATGTTTAGGTTTCACTGTGTTTACTCCTATATGGATACAAGTAGTTGGAACTCTAAATCAAACACGGTTTGTGCTAGCTCTTTGAAACTTGGCACAATAATGTAATTCCAAGTTCTATCGCTCTGGATTGTGTCCTATTTAAGTAGCCCAAAACAGAGACTGACGAGAATCACATTCATTTAAAGGGGTTGCCAAGCTTCCAAAAACTACGCGTTTCCTGAAATCTCAGCAAACATTTTTTTCACCCAATCTTGATGATACTTGTAGGTAATGATGAGTACACCAGTCCCACTTAGCTCACCAAATTTCGTTCTCCTAGGTTAAAGCATTCCTTTGCAGTAACCGTTTTCATGTTTAGGTTTCACTCTGTTTTCTCCTATATGGATACATGTACTTGGAACTCTAAATCAAACACGGTTTGTGCTAGCTCTTTGAAACTTGGCACAATAATGTAGTTCCAAGTTCTATCGCTATGGTTTGTGTCCTATTGAAGTAGCCCCAAGCAGAGACTGACGAGAATCACTTTCATTGAAAGGGATTGCCAAGCTTCCAAAAAACTACGAGTTTCCGGAAAACTCAGCAAACATTGTTTCACCCAATATTGATGATACTTGTAGGTAATGATGAGTACACCAGTCCCACTTAGCTCACCAAATTTCGTTCTCCTAGGTTACAGCATTCCTTTGCAGTAAACGTTTTCATGTTTAGGTTTCACTCTGTTTTCTCGTATATGGATACATGTAGTTGGAACACTAAATCAAACACAGTTTGTGCTAGCTCTTTGAAACTTGGCACAATAATGTAGTTCCAAGTTCTATCGCTATGGTTTGTGTCCTATTTAAGTAGCCCCAAGCAGAGACTGACGAGAAACACTTTCATTGAAAGGGGTTGCCAAGCTTCCAAAAACTACGAGTTTCCTGAAATCTCAGCAAACATTTTTCACCAATCTTGATGATACTGGCAGGAAATGATCAGTACACCCATTCCACTTGGCTCACAAATTTCGTTATTCTAGGTTAAACCGTTCCTTTGCAGTAACCGTTTTCATGTTTAGGTTTCACTCTGTTTTCTCCTATATGGATACATGTAGTTGGAACTCTAAATCAAACACGGTTTGTGCTAGCTCTTTGAAACTTGACACAAGAATGAAGTTCCAAGTTCTATCGCTATGGATTGTGTCCCATTGAAGTAGCCCAAGCAGAGACTGACGAGAATCACTTTCATTGAAAGGGGTTGCCAAGCTTCCAAAAACTACGAGTTTCCGGAAATCTCAGCAAACATTTTTTCAACCAATCTTGATGATACTTGCAGGTAATGATCAGTACACCAGTCCACTTGGCTCACCAAATTTCGTTATTCTATGTTGAACCGTTCCTATGCAGTAACCGTTTTCATGTTAAGGTTTCACTCTCTTTTCTCCTATATGGATACATGTATTTGGAACTCTAAATCAAACACGGTTTGTGCTAGCTCTTTGAAACTTGGCACAATAATGTAGTTCCAAGTTCTATCGCTATGGTTTGTGTCCTATTGAAGTAGCCCCAAGCAGAGACTGACGAGAATCACTTTCATTGAAAGGGGTTGCCAAGCTTCCAAAAACTACGAGTTTCCTGAAATCTCAGCAAACATTTTTTCAACCAATCTTGATGATACTGGCAGGTAATGATCAGTAAACCAATCCCACTTGGCTCACCAAATTTCGTTCTTCTAGGTAAAACCGTTACTTTGCAGGAACCGTTTTCATGTTTAGGTTTCACTCTGTTTTCTCCTATATGGATACATGTAGTTGGAACTCTAAATCAAAAACGGTTTGTGCTAGCTCTTTGAAACTTGGCACAATAATGTAGTTCCAAGTTCTATCGCTATGGTTTGTGTCCTATTGACGTAGCCCCAAGCAGACACTGACGAGAATCACTTTCATTGAAAAGGGTTGCCAAGCTTCCAAGAAACTACGAATTTCCTGAAATCTCAGCAAACACTTTTTCACCCAATCTTGATGATACTTGCAGGTAATGATAAGCACACCAGTCCCACTTGGCTCACCAAATTCGTTCTTCTAGGTTAAACCGTTCCTATGCAGTAACCGTTTTCATGTTAAGGTTTCACTCTCTTTTCTCCTATATGGATACATGTATTTGGAACTCTAAATCAAACACGGTTTGTGCTAGCTCTTTGAAACTAGGCACAATAATGTAGTTCCAAGTTCTATCGCTATGGTTTGTGTCCTATTGAAGTAGCCCCAAGCAGAGACTGACGAGAATCACTTTCATTGAAAGGGGTTGCCAAGCTTCCAAAAACTACGAGTTTCCTGAAATCTCAGCAAACATTTTTTCAACCCAATCTTTGATGATACTGGCAGGTAATGATCAGTAAACCAATCCCACTTGGCTCACCAAATTTCGTTCTTCTAGGTAAAACCGTTACTTGCAGGAACCGTTTTCATGTTTAGGTTTCACTCTGTTTTCTCCTATATGGATACATGTAGTTGGAACTCTAAATCAAAAACGGTTTGTGCTAGCTCTTTTAAACTTGGCACAATAATGTAGTTCCAAGTTCTATCGCTATGGTTTGTGTCCTATTGAAGTAGCCCCAAGCAGACACTGACGAGAATCACTTTCATTGAAAAGGGTTGCCAAGCTTCCAAGAAACTACGAATTTCCTGAAATCTCAGCAAACACTTTTTCACCCAATCTTGATGATACTTGCAGGTAATGATAAGCACACCAGTCCCACTTGGCTCACCAAATTTCGTTCTTCTAGGTTAAACCGTTCCTATGCAGTAACCGTTTTCATGTTAAGGTTTCACTCTCTTTTCTCCTATATGGATACATGTAGTTGGAAACTCTAAATCAAACACGGTTTGTGCTAGCTCTTTGAAACTTGGCACAATAATGTAGTTCCAAGTTCTATCGCTAAAGTTTGGGTCTATTGAAGTAGCCCCAAGCAGAGTCTGACGAGAATCACTTTCATTGAAAGGGGTTGCCAAGCTTCCAAAAACTACGAGTTTCCTGAAATCTCAGCAAACATTTTTTCAACCAATCTTGATGATACTGGCAGGTAATGATGAGTAAACCAATCCCACTTGGCTCAGCAAATGTCGTTCTTCTAGGTAAAACCGTTCCTTTGCAGGAACGTTTTCATGTTTAGGTTTCACTGTGTTTACTCCTATATGGATACAAGTAGTTGGAACTCTAAATCAAACACGGTTTGTGCTAGCTCTTTGAAACTTGGCACAATAATGTAATTCCAAGTTCTATCGCTCTGGATTGTGTCCTATTTAAGTAGCCCAAAACAGAGACTGACGAGAATCACATTCATTTAAAGGGTTGCCAAGCTTCCAAAACTACGCGTTTCCTGAAATCTCAGCAAACATTTTTTCACCCAATCTTGATGATACTTGTAGGTAATGATGAGTACACCAGTCCCACTTAGCTCACCAAATTTCGTTCTCCTAGGTTAAAACATTCCTTTGCAGTAACCGTTTTCATGTTTAGGTTTCACTCTGTTTTCTCCTATATGGATACATGTAGTTGGAACTCTAAATCAAACACGGTTTGTGCTAGCTCTTTGAAACTTGGCACAATAATGTAGTTCCAAGTTCTATCGCTATGGTTTGTGTCCTATTGAAGTAGCCCCAAGCAGAGACTGACGAGAAACACTTTCATTGAAAGGGGTTGCCAAGCTTCCAAAAACTACGAGTTTCCTGAAATCCCAGCAAACATTTTTTCACCCAATCTTGATGATACTGGCAGGAAATGATCAGTACACCCATTCCACTTGGCTCACCAAATTTCGTTATTCTAGGTTAAACCGTTCCTTTGCAGTAACCGTTTTCATGTTTAGGTTTCACTCTGTTTTCTCCTATATGGATACATGTAGTTGGAACTCTAAATCAAACACGGTTTGTGCTAGCTCTTTGAAACTTGACACAAGAATGAAGTTCCAAGTTCTATCGCTATGGATTGTGTCCCATTGAAGTAGCCCAAGCAGAGACTGACGAGAATCACTTTCATTGAAAGGGGTTGCCAAGCTTCCAAAAAACTACGAGTTTCCGGAAATCTCAGCAAACATTTTTTCAACCAATCTTGATGATACTTGCAGGTAATGATCAGTACACCAGTCCCACTTGGCTCACCAAATTTCGTTATTCTATGTTGAACCGTTCGTATGCAGTAACCGTTTTCATGTTAAGGTTTCACTCTCTTTTCTCCTATATGGATACATGTATTTGGAACTCTAAATCAAACACGGTTTGTGCTAGCTCTTTGAAACTTGGCACAATAATGTAGTTCCAAGTTCTATCGCTATGGTTTGTGTCCTATTGAAGTAGCCCCAAGCAGAGACTGACGAGAATCACTTTCATTGAAAGGGGTTGCCAAGCTTCCAAAAACTACGAGTTTCCTGAAATTCTCAGCAAACATTTTTTCAACCAATCTTTGATGATACTGGCAGTTAATGATCAGTAAACCAATCCCACTTGGCTCACCAAATTTCGTTCTTCTAGGTAAAACCGTTACTTTGCAGGAACCGTTTTCATGTTTAGGTTTCACTCTGTTTTCTCCTATATGGATACATGTAGTTGGAACTCTAAATCAAAAACGGTTTGTGCTAGCTCTTTGAAACTTGGCACAATAATGTAGTTCCAAGTTCTATCGCTATGGTTTGTGTCCTATTGACGTAGCCCCAAGCAGACACTGACGAGAATCACTTTCATTGAAAAGGGTTGCCAAGCTTCCAAGAAACTACGAATTTCCTGAAATCTCAGCAAACACTTTTTCACCCAATCTTGATGATACTTGCAGGTAATGATAAGCACACCAGTCCCACTTGGCTCACCAAATTTCGTTCTTCTAGGTTAAACCGTTCCTATGCAGTAACCGTTTCATGTTAAGGTTTCACTCTCTTTTCTCCTATATGGATGCATGTATTTGGAACTCTAAATCAAACACGGTTTGTGCTAGCTCTTTGAAACTAGGCACAATATGTAGTTCCAAGTTCTATCGCTATGGTTTGTGTCCTATTGAAGTAGCCCCAAGCAGAGACTGACGAGAATCACTTTCATTGAAAGGGGTTGCCAAGCTTCCAAAAACTACGAGTTTCCTGAAATCTCAGCAAACATTTTTTCAACCAATCTTGATGATACTGGCAGGTAATGATCAGTAAACCAATCCCACTTGGCTCACCAAATTTCGTTCTTCTAGGTAAAACCGTTACTTTGCAGGAACCGTTTTCATGTTTAGGTTTCACTCTGTTTTCTCCTATATGGATACATGTAGTTGGAACTCTAAATCAAAAACGGTTTTGTGCTAGCTCTTTTAAACTTGGCACAATAATGTAGTTCCAAGTCTATCGCTATGGTTTGTGTCCTATTGAAGTAGCCCCAAGCAGACACTGACGAGAATCACTTTCATTGAAAAGGGTTGCCAAGCTTCCAAGAAACTACGAAATTCCTGAAATCTCAGCAAACACTTTTTCACCCAATCTTGATGATACTTGCAGGTAATGATAAGCACACCAGTCCCACTTGGCTCACCAAATTTCGTTCTTCTAGGTTAAACCGTTCCTATGCAGTAACCGTTTTCATGTTAAGGTTTCACTCTCTTTTCTCCTATATGGATACATGTAGTTGGAACTCTAAATCAAACACGGTTTGTGCTAGCTCTTTGAAACTTGGCACAATAATGTAGTTCCAAGTTCTATCGCTAAAGTTTGGGTCCTATTGAAGTAGCCCCAAGCAGAGTCTGACGAGAATCACTTTCATTGAAAGGGGTTGCCAAGCTTCCAAAAACTACGAGTTTCCTGAAATCTCAGCAAACATTTTTTCAACCAATCTTGATGATACTGGCAGGTAATGATGAGTAAACCAATCCCACTTGGCTCACCAAATGTCGTTCTTCTAGGTAAAACCGTTCCTTTGCAGGAACCGTTTTCATGTTTAGGTTTCACTGTGTTTACTCCTATATGGATACAAGTAGTTGGAACTCTAAATCAAACACGGTTTGTGCTAGCTCTTTGAAACTTGGCACAATAATGTAATTCCAAGTTCTATCGCTCTGGATTGTGTCCTATTTAAGTAGCCCAAAACAGAGACTGACGAGAATCACATTCATTTAAAGGGGTTGCCAAGCTTCCAAAAACTACGCGTTTCCTGAAATCTCAGCAAACATTTTTTCACCCAATCTTGATGATACTTGTAGGTAATGATGAGTACACCAGTCCCCACTTAGCTCACCAAATTTCGTTCTCCTAGGTTAAAGCATTCCTTTGCAGTAACCGTTTTCATGTTTAGGTTTCACTCTGTTTTCTCCTATATGGATACATGTACTTGGAACTCTAAATCAAACACGGTTTGTGCTAGCTCTTTGAAACTTGGCACAATAATGTAGTTCCAAGTTCTATCGCTATGGTTTGTGTCCTATTGAAGTAGCCCCAAGCAGAGACTGACGAGAATCACTTTCATTGAAAGGGATTGCCAAGCTTCCAAAAACTACGAGTTTCCGGAAAACTCCAGCAAACATTGTTTCACCCAATATTGATGATACTTGTAGGTAATGATGAGTACACCAGTCCCACTTAGCTCACCAAATTTCGTTCTCCTAGGTTACAGCATTCCTTTGCAGTAAACGTTTTCATGTTTAGGTTTCACTCTGTTTTCTCGTATATGGATACATGTAGTTGGAACACTAAATCAAACACAGTTTGTGCTAGCTCTTTGAAACTTGGCACAATAATGTAGTTCCAAGTTCTATCGCTATGGTTTGTGTCCTATTTAAGTAGCCCCAAGCAGAGACTGACGAGAAACACTTTCATTGAAAGGGGTTGCCAAGCTTCCAAAACTACGAGTTTCCTGAAATCTCAGCAAACATTTTTTCACCCAATCTTGATGATACTGGCAGGAAATGATCAGTACACCCATTCCACTTGGCTCACCAAATTTCGTTATTCTAGGTTAAACCGTTCCTTTGCAGTAACCGTTTTCATGTTTAGGTTTCACTCTGTTTTCTCCTATATGGATACATGTAGTTGGAACTCTAAATCAAACACGGTTTGTGCTAGCTCTTTGAAACTTGACACAAGAATGAAGTTCCAAGTTCTATCGCTATGGATTGTGTCCCATTGAAGTAGCCCAAGCAGAGACTGACGAGAATCACTTTCATTGAAAGGGGTTGCCAAGCTTCCAAAAAACTACGAGTTTCCGGAAATCTCAGCAAACATTTTTTCAACCAATCTTGATGATACTTGCAGGTAATGATCAGTACACCAGTCCCACTTGACTCACCAAATTTCGTTATTCTATGTTGAACCGTTCCTATGCAGTAACCGTTTTCATGTTAAGGTTTCACTCTCTTTTCTCCTATATGGATACATGTATTTGGAACTCTAAATCAAACACGGTTGTGCTAGCTCTTTGAAACTTGGCACAATAATGTAGTTCCAAGTTCTATCGCTATGGTTTGTGTCCTATTGAAGTAGCCCCAAGCAGAGACTGACGAGAATCACTTTCATTGAAAGGGGTTGCCAAGCTTCCAAAAACTACGAGTTTCCTGAAATCTCAGCAAACATTTTTTCAACCAATCTTGATGATACTGGCAGTTAATGATCAGTAAACCAATCCCACTTGGCTCACCAAATTTCGTTCTTCTAGGTAAAACCGTTACTTTGCAGGAACCGTTTTCATGTTTAGGTTTCACTCTGTTTTTCTCCTATATGGATACATGTAGTTGGAACTCTAAATCAAAAACGGTCTGTGCTAGCTCTTTGAAACTTGGCACAATAATGTATGTTCCAAGTTCTATCGCTATGGTTTGTGTCCTATTGACGTAGCCCCAAGCAGACACTGACGAGAATCACTTTCATTGAAAAGGGTTGCCAAGCTTCCAAGAAACTACGAATTTCCTGAAATCTCAGCAAACACTTTTTCACCCAATCTTGATGATACTTGCAGGTAATGATAAGCACACCAGTCCCACTTGGCTCACCAAATTTCGTTCTTCTAGGTTAAACCGTTCCTATGCAGTAACCGTTTTCATGTTAAGTTTCACTCTCTTTTCTCCTATATGGATACATGTAGTTGGAACTCTAAATCAAACACGGTTTGTGCTAGCTCTTTGAAACTTGGCACAATAATGTAGTTCCAAGTTCTATCGCTAAAGTTTGGGTCCTATTGAAGTAGCCCCAAGCAGAGTCTGACGAGAATCACTTTCATTGAAAGGGGTTGCCAACTTCCAAAAACTACGAGTTTCCTGAAATCTCAGCAAACATTTTTTTCAACCAATCTTGATGATACTGGCAGGTAATGATGAGTAAACCAATCCCACTTGGCTCACCAAATTTCGTTCTTCTAGGTAAAACCGTTCCTTTGCAGGAACCGTTTTCATGTTTAGGTTTCACTCTGTTTACTCCTATATGGATACAAGTAGTTGGAACTCTAAATCAACACAGTTTGTGCTAGCTCATTGAAACTTGGCACAATAATGTAATTCCAAGTTCTATCGCTCTGGATTGTGTCCTATTTAAGTAGCCCAAAGCAGAGACTGACGAGAATCACATTCATTTAAAGGGGTTGCCAAGCTTCCAAAAACTACGCGTTTCCTGAAATCTCAGCAAACATTTTTTTCACCCAATCTTGATGATACTTGTAGGTAATGATGAGTACACCAGTCCCACTTAGCTCACCAAATTTCGTTCTCCTAGGTTAAAGCATTCCTTTGCAGTAACCGTTTTCATGTTTAGGTTTCACTCTGTTTTCTCCTATATGGATACATGTAGTTGGAACTCTAAGTCAAACACGGTTTGTGCTAGCACTTTGAAACTTGGCACAATAATGTAGTTCCAAGTTCTATCGCTATGGTTTTGTGTCCTATTGAAGTAGCCCCAAGCAGAGACTGACGAGAATCACTTTAATTGAAAGGGGTTGCCAAGCTTCAAAAACTACGAGTTTCCGGAAAACTCAGCAAACATTGTTTCACCCAATCTTGATGATACTTGTAGGTAATGATGAGTACACCAGTCCCACTTAGCTCACCAAATTTCGTTCTCCTAGGTTACAGCATTCCTTTGCAGTAAACGTTTCATGTTTAGGTTTCACTCTGTTTTCTCGTATATGGATACATGTAGTTGGAACACTAAATCAAACACAGTTTGTGCTAGCTCTTTGAAACTTGGCACAATAATGTAGTTCCAAGTTCTATCGCTATGGATTGTGTCCCATTGAAGTAGCCCAAGCAGAGACTGACGAGAATCACTTTCATTGAAAGGGGTTGCCAAGCTTCCAAAAACTACAAGTTTCCGGAAATCTCAGCAAACATTTTTTCAACCAATCTTGATGATACTTGCAGGTAATGATCAGTACACCAGTCCCACTTGGCTCACAAATTTCGTTATTCTATGTTGAACCGTTCCTATGCAGTAACCGTTTTCATGTTAAGGTTTCACTCTCTTTTCTCCTATATGGATACATGTATTTGGAACTCTAAATCAAACACGGTTTGTGCTAGCTCTTTGAAACTTGGCACAATAATGTAGTTCAAGTTCTATCGCTATGGTTTGTGTCCTATTGAAGTAGCCCCAAGCAGAGACTGACGAGAATCACTTTCATTGAAAGGGGTTGCCAAGCTTCCAAAAACTACGAGTTTCCTGAAATCTCAGCAAACATTTTTTCAACCAATCTTGATGATACTGGCAGGTAATGATCAGTAAACCATCCCACTTGGCTCACCAAATTTCGTTCTTCTAGGTAAAACCGTTACTTTGCAGGAACCGTTTTCATGTTTAGGTTTCACTCTGTTTTCTCCTATATGGATACATGTAGTTGGAACTCTAAATCAAAAACGGTTTTGTGCTAGCTCTTTGAAACTTGGCACAATAATGTAGTTTCCAAGTTCTATCGCTATGGTTTGTGTCCTATTGACGTAGCCCCAAGCAGACACTGACGAGAATCACTTTCATTGAAAAGGGTTGCCAAGCTTCCAAGAAACTACGAATTTCCTGAAATCTCAGCAAACACTTTTTCACCCAATCTTGATGATACTTGCAGGTAATGATAAGCACACCAGTCCCACTTGGCTCACCAAATTTCGTTCTTCTAGGTTAAACCGTTCCTATGCAGTAACCGTTTCATGTTAAGGTTTCACTCTCTTTTCTCCTATATGGATACATGTATTTGGAACTCTAAATCAAACACGGTTTGTGCTAGCTCTTTGAAACTAGGCACAATAATGTAGTTCCAAGTTTCTATCGCTATGGTTTGTGTCCTATTGAAGTAGCCCCAAGCAGAGACTGACGAGAATCACTTTCATTGAAAGGGGTTGCCAAGCTTCCAAAAACTACGAGTTTCCTGAAATCTCAGCAAACATTTTTTCAACCAATCTTGATGATACTGGCAGGTAATGATCAGTAAACCAATCCCACTTGGCTCACCAAATTTCGTTCTTCTAGGTAAAACCGTTACTTTGCAGGAACCGTTTTCATGTTTAGGTTTCACTCTGTTTCTCCTATATGGATACATGTAGTTGGAACTCTAAATCAAAAACGGTTTGTGCTAGCTCTTTTAAACTTGGCACAATAATGTAGTTCCAAGTTCTATCGCTATGTTTGTGTCCTATTGAAGTAGCCCCAAGCAGACACTGACGAGAATCACTTTCATTGAAAAGGGTTTGCCAAGCTTCCAAGAAACTACGAATTTCCTGAAATCTCAGCAAACACTTTTTCACCCAATCTTGATGATACTTGCAGGTAATGATAAGCACACCAGTCCCACTTGGCTCACCAAATTTCGTTCTTCTAGGTTAAACCGTTCCTATGCAGTAACCGTTTTAATGTTAAGGTTTCACTCTCTTTTCTCCTATATGGATACATGTAGTTGGAACTCTAAATCAAAACACGGTTTGTGCTAGCTCTTTGAAACTTGGCACAATAATGTAGTTCCAAGTTCTATCGCTAAAGTTTGGGTCCCTATTGAAGTAGCCCCAAGCAGAGTCTGACGAGAATCACTTTCATTGAAAGGGGTTGCCAAGCTTCCAAAAACTACGAGTTTCCTGAAATCTCAGCAAACATTTTTTCAACCAATCTTGATGATACTGGCAGGTAATGATGAGTAAACCAATCCCACTTGGCTCACCAAATGTCGTTCTTCTAGGTAAAACCGTTCCTTTGCAGGAACCCGTTTTCATGTTTAGGTTTCACTGTGTTTACTCCTATATGGATACAAGTAGTTGGAACTCTAAATCAAACACGGTTTGTGCTAGCTCTTTGAAACTTGGCACAATAATGTAATTCCAAGTTCTATCGCTCTGGATTGTGTCTATTTTAGTAGCCCAAAACAGAGACTGACGAGAATCACATTCATTTAAAGGGGTTGCCAAGCTTCCAAAAACTACGCGTTTCCTGAAATCTCAGCAAACATTTTTTCACCCAATCTTGATGATACTTGTAGGTAATGATGAGTACACCAGTCCCACTTAGCTCACCAAATTTCGTTCTCCTAGGTTAAAGCATTCCTTTTGCAGTAACCGTTTTCATGTTTAGGTTTCACTCTGTTTTCTCCTATATGGATACATGTATTTGGAACTCTAAATCAAACACGGTTTGTGCTAGCTCTTTGAAACTTGGCACAATAATGTAGTTCCAAGTTCTATCGCTATGGTTTGTGTCCTATTGAAGTAGCCCCAAGCAGAGACTGACGAGAATCACTTTCATTGAAAGGGATTGCCAAGCTTCCCAAAAAACTACGAGTTTCCGGAAAACTCAGCAAACATTGTTTCACCAATCTTGATGATACTTGTAGGTAATGATGAGTACACCAGTCCCACTTAGCTCACAAATTTTCGTTCTCCTAGGTTACAGCATTCCTTTGCAGTAAACGTTTTCATGTTTAGGTTTCACTCTGTTTTCTCGTATATGGATACATGTAGTTGGAACACTAAATCAAACACAGTTTGTGCTAGCTCTTTGAAACTTGGCACAATAATTGTAGTTCCAAGTTCTATCGCTATGGTTTGTGTCCTATTTAAGTAGCCCCAAGCAGAGACTGACGAGAACACTTTCATTGAAAGGGGTTGCCAAGCTTCCAAAAACTACGAGTTTCCTGAAATCCCAGCAAACATTTTTTCACCCAATCTTGATGATACTGGCAGGAAATGATCAGTACACCCATTCCACTTGGCTCACAAATTTCGTTATTCTAGGTTAAACCGTTCCTTTGCAAGTAACCGTTTTCATGTTTAGGTTTCACTCTGTTTTCTCCTATATGGATACATGTAGTTGGAACTCTAAATCAAACACGGTTTGTGCTAGCTCTTTGAAACTTGACACAAGAATGAAGTTTCCAAGTTCTATCGCTATGGATTGTGTCCCATTGAAGTAGCCCAAGCAGAGACTGACGAGAATCACTTTCATTGAAAGGGGTTGCCAAGCTTCCAAAAACTACGAGTTCCGGAAATCTCAGCAAACATTTTTCAACCAATCTTGATGATACTTGCAGGTAATGATCAGTACACCAGTCCCACTTGGCTCACCAAATTCGTTATTCTATGTTGAACCGTTCCTATGCAGTAACCGTTTTCATGTTAAGGTTTCACTCTCTTTTCTCCTATATGGATACATGTATTTGGAACTCTAAATCAAACACGGTTTGTGCTAGCTCTTTGAAACTTGGCACAATAATGTAGTTCCAAGTTCTATCGCTATGGTTTGTGTCCTATTGAAGTAGCCCCAAGCAGAGACTGACGAGAATCACTTTCATTGAAAGGGGGTTGCCAAGCTTCCAAAAACTACGCGTTTCCTGAAATCTCAGCAAACATTTTTTCAACCAATCTTGATGATACTGGCAGTTAATGATCAGTAAACCAATCCCACTTGGCAAACCAAATTTCGTTCTTCTAGGTAAAACCGTTACTTTGCAGGAACCGTTTTCATGTTTTAGGTTTCACTCTGTTTTCTCCTATATGGATACATGTAGTTGGAACTCTAAATCAAAACGGTCTGTGCTAGCTCTTTGAAACTTGGCACAATAATGTAGTTCCAAGTTCTATCGCTATGGTTTGTGTCCTATTGACGTAGCCCCAAGCAGACACTGACGAGAATCACTTTCATTGAAAAGGGTTGCCAAGGCTTCCAAGAAACCTACGAATTTCTGAAATCTCAGCAAACACTTTTTCACCCAATCTTGATGATACTTGCAGGTAATGATAAGCACACCAGTCCCACTTGGCTCACCAAATTTCGTTCTTCTAGGTTAAACCGTTCCTATGCAGTAACCGTTTTCATGTTAAGGTTTCACTCTCTTTCTCCTATATGGATACATGTAGTTGGAACTCTAAATCAAACACGGTTTGTGCTAGCTCTTTGAAACTTGGCACAATAATGTAGTTCCAAGTTCTATCGCTAAAGTTTGGGTCCTATTGAAGTAGCCCCAAGCAGAGTCTGACGAGAATCACTTTCATTGAAAGGGGTTGCCAACTTCAAAAACTACGAGTTCCTGAATCTCAGCAAACATTTTTCAACCAATCTTGATGATACTGGCAGGTAATGATGAGTAAACCAATCCACTTGGCTCACCAAATTTCGTTCTTCTAGGTAAAACCGTTCCTTTGCAGGAACCGTTTTCATGTTTAGGTTTCACTCTGTTTACTCCTATATGGATACAAGTAGTTTGGAACTCTAAATCAAACACGGTTTGTGCTAGCTCATGAAACTTGGCACAATAATGTAATTCCAAGTTCTATCGCTCTGGATTGTGTCCTATTTAAGTAGCCCAAAGCAGAGACTGACGAGAATCACATTCATTAAAGGGGTTGCCAAGCTTCCAAAAACTACGCGTTTCCTGAAATCTCAGCAAACATTTTTTCACCCAATCTTGATGATACTTGTAGGTAATGATGAGTACACCAGTCCCCACTTAGCTCACCAAATTTCGTTCTCCTAGGTTAAAGCATTCCTTGCAGTAACCGTTTTCATGTTTAGGTTTCACTCTGTTTTCTCCTATATGGATACATGTAGTTGGAACTCTAAATCAAACACGGTTTGTGCTAGCACTTTGAAACTTGGCACAATAATGTAGTTCCAAGTTCTATCGCTATGGTTTGTGTCCTATTGAAGTAGCCCCAAGCAGAGACTGACGAGAATCACTTTTATTGAAAGGGGTTGCCAAGCTTCCAAAAACTACGAGTTTCCGAAAACTCAGCAAACATTGTTTCACCCAATCTTGATGATACTTGTAGGTAATGATGAGTACACCAGTCCCACTTAGCTCACCAAATTTCGTTCTCCTAGGTTACAGCATTCCTTTGCAGTAAACGTTTTCATGTTTAGGTTTCACTCTGTTTTCTTGTATATGGATACATGTAGTTGGAACACTAAATCAAACACAGTTTGTGCTAGCTCTTTGAAACTTGGCACAATAATGTAGTTCCAAGTTCTATCGCTATGGTTTGTGTCCTATTGAAGTAGCCCCAAGCAGAGACTGACGAGAAACACTTTCATGAAAAGGGTTGCCAAGCTTCCAAAAACTACGAGTTCCTGAAATCCCAGCAAACATTTTTTCACCCAATCTTGATGATAATGGCAGGAAATGATCAGTACACCAGTCCCACTTGGCTCACCAAATTTCGTTATTCTATGTTGAACCGTTCCTATGCAGTAACCGTTTCATGTTAAGGTTTCACTCTCTTTCTCCTATATGGATACATGTATTTGGAACTCTAAAATCAAACACGGTTTGTGCTAGCTCTTTGAATTTAGCACAATAATGTAGTTCCAAGTTCTATCGCTATGGTTTGTGTCCTATTGAAGTAGCCCCAAGCAGAGACTGACGAGAATCACTTTCATTGAAAGGGGTTGCCAAGCTTCCATAAACTACGAGTTTCCTGAAATCTCAGCAAACATTTTTTCAACCAATCTTGATGATACTGGCAGGTAATGATCAGTAAACCAATCCCACTTGGCTCACCAAATTTCGTTCTTCTAGGTAAAACCGTTACTTTGCAGGAACCGTTTTCATGTTAAGGTTTCACTCTCTTTTCTTCTATATGGATACATGTATTTGGAACTCTAAATCAAACACGGTTTGTGCTAGCTCTTTGAAACTTGGCACAATAATGTAGTTCCAAGTTCTATCGCTAAGGTTTAGGTTCCTATTGAAGTAGCCCCAAGCAGAGACTGACGAGAATCACTTTCATTGAAAGGGTTGCCAAGCTTCCAAAAAACTACGAGTTTCCTGAATTCTCAGCAAACATATTTTCAACCAATCTTGATGATACTTGTAGGTATTGATGAGTACACCAGTCCCACTTAGCTCACCAAATTTCGTTCTTCTAGGTTAAAGCATTCCATTGCAGTAACCGTTTTCATGTTAAGGTTTCACTCTCTTTTCTCCTATATGGATACATGTAGTTGGAACTCTAAATCAACACGGTTTGTGCTAGCTCTTTGAAACTTGGCACAATAATGTAGTTCCAAGTTCTATCGCTAAGCTTTGGGTCCTATTTAAGTAGCCCCAAGCAGAGTCTGACGAGAATCACTTTCATTGAAAGGGGTTGCCAAGCTTCCAAAAAACCACGAGTTGCCTGAAATCTCAGCAAACATTTTTTCACCCAATCTTGATGATACTTGCAGGTAATGATCAGTACACCAATCCCACTTGGCTCACCAAATTTCATTCCTCTAGGTTAAACGGTTCCTTTGCAGTAACCGTTTTTATGTTTAGGATTCACTCTGTTTTCTCCTATATGGATATATGTAGTTGGAACTCTAAATCAAACACAGTTTGTGCTAGCTCTTTGAAACTTGGCACAAATAATGTAGTTCCAAGTTGTATCGCTATGGTTTGTGTCCTATTGAAGTAGCCCCAAGCAGAGACTGACGAGAATCACTTTTATTGAAAGGGGTTGCCAAGCTTCCAAAAACTACGAGTTTCCCTGAAATCTCAGCAAACATTTTTTCACCCAATCTTGATGATACTGGCAGGAAATGATCACTACACCCATTCCACTTGGCTCACCAAATTTCGTTCTTCTAGGTTAAAACGTTCCTTTGCAGTAACCGTTTTCATGTTTTAGGTTTCACTCTGTTTTCTCCTATATGGATACATGTAGTTGGAACTCTAAATCAAACACGGTTTGTGCTAGCTCTTTGAACTTGGCACAATAATGAAGTTCCAAGTTCTATCGCTATGGATTGTGTCCCATTGAAGTAGCCCAAGCAGAGACTGACGAGAATCACTTTCATTGAAAGGGGTTGCCAAGCTTCCAAAAACTACGAACTTCCAGAATCTCAGCAAACACTTTTTCACCCAATCTTGATGATACTTGCAGGTAATGATCAGTACAACAGTCCCACTTGGCTCACCAAATTTCGTTCTTCTATGTTAAACCGTTCCTATGCAGAAACCGTTTTCATGTTAAGGTTTCACTCTCTTTTCTCCTATATGGATACATGTATTTGGAACTCTAAACAAACACGTTTGTGCTAGCTCTTTGAAACTTGGCACAATAATGTAGTTCCAAGTTCTATCGCTATGGTTTGTGTCCTATTGAAGTAGCCCCAAGCAGAGACTGACGAGAATCACTTTCATTGAAAGGGGTTGCCAAGCTTCCAAAAACTACGAGTTTCCTGAAATCTCAGCAAAACATTTTTTCACCCAATCTTGATGATACTGGCAGGAAATGATCAGTACACCCATTCCACTTGGCTCACCAAATTTCGTTCTTCTAGGTTAAACGTTCCTTTGCAGTAACCGTTTCATGTTTAGGTTTCACTCTGTTTTTCTCCTATATGGATACATGTAGTTGGAACTCTAAAATCAAAACACGGTTTGTGCTAGCTCTTTGAAACTTGGCACAATAATGTAGTTCCAACTTCTATCGCTATGGTTTGGGTCCTGTTGAAGTAGCCCCAAGCAGAGTCTGACGAGAATCACTTTCATTGAAAGGGTTGCCAAGCTTCCAAAAACCACGAGTTCCTGAAATCTCAGCAAACATTTTTTCACCCAATCTTGATGATAGTTGCAGGTAATGATCAGTACACCAATCCCACTTGGCTGACCAAATTTCGTTCCTCTAGGTTTAAACGGTTTCCTTTGCAGGAACCGTTTCATGTTTAGGATTCACTCTGTTTTCTCCTATATGGATATATGTAGTTGGAACTCTAAATCAAACACAGTTTGTGCTAGCTCTTTGAAACTTGGCACAATATGTAGTTCCAAGTTCTATCGCTATGGTTTGTGTCCTATTGAAGTAGCCCCAAGCAGAGACTGACGAGAATCACTTTCATTGAAAGGGGTTGCCAAGCTTCCAAAAACTACGAGTTTCCTGAAATCTCAGCAAACATTTTTTCACCCAATCTTGATGATACTCGCAGGAAATGATCAGTACACCCCTTCCACTTGGCTCACCAATTTCGTTCTTCTAGGTTAAATCGTTCCTATGCAGGAACCGTTTTCATGTTTAGGTTTCACTCTGTTTTCTCCTATATGGATACATGTATTTGGAACTCTAAATCAAAAACGGTTTGTGCTAGCTCTTTGAACTTGGCACAATAATGTACTTCCAAGTTCTATCGCTATGGTTTGTGTCTATTGAAGTAGCCCCAAGCAGACACTGACGAGAATCACTTTCATTGAAAAGGTTGCCAAGCTTCCAAGAAACTACGAATTCCTGAAATCTCAGCAAACACTTTTTCACCCAATCTTGATGATACTTGCAGGTAATGATAAGTACACAGTCCTACTTGGCTCACCAAATTTCGTCTTCTAGGTTAAACCGTTCCTATGCAGTAACCGTTTTCATGTTAAGGTTTTCACTCTCTTTTCTCCTATATGGATACATGTATTTGGAACTCTAAATCAAACACGGTTTGTGCTAGCTCTTTGAAACTTGGCACAATAATGTAGTTCCAAGTTCTATCGCTATGGTTTGTGTCCTATTGAAGTAGCCCCAAGCAGAGACTGACGAGAATCACTTTCATTGAAAGGGGTTGCCAAGCTTCCAAAAACTACGAGTTTCCGGAAATCTCAGCAAACATTTTTTCAACCAATCTGATGATACTGGCAGGAAATGACGAGTAAACCAATCCAACGTGGCTCACCAAATTTCGCTCTTCTAGGTAAACCGTTCCTTTGCAGGAACCGTTTCATGTTAAGGTTTCACTCTCTTTTCTCCTATATGGATACATGTAGTTGACTCTAAATCAAACACGGTTTGTGCTAGCTCTTTGAAACTTGGCACAATAATGTAGTTCCAAGTTCTATCGCTAAAGTTTGGGTCCTATTGAAGTAGCCCCAAGCAGAGTCTGACGAGAATCCACTTTCATTGAAATGGGTTGCCAAGCTTCCAAAAAACCACGAGTTGCCTGAAATCTCAGCAAATATTTTTTCACCCAATCTTGATGATACTTGCAGGTAATGATCAGTACACCAATCCCACTTGGCTCACCAAATTTCGTTCCTCTAGGTTAAACGGTTCCTTTGCAGTAACCGTTTTCATGTTAAGGTTTCACTCTCTTTTCTCCTATATGGATACATGTATTTGGACTCTAAATCAAACACGGTTTGTGCTAGCTGTTTGAAACTTGCACAATAATGTAGTTCCAAGTTCTATCGCTATGGTTTGTGTCCTATTGAAGTAGCCCCAAGCAGAGACTGACGAGAATCACTTTCATTGTAATGGGTTGCCAAGCTTCCAAAACTACGAGTTTCCTGAAATCTCTGCAAACATTTTTTCAACCAATCTTGATGATACTGGCAGGTAATGATGAGTAAACCAATCCCACTTGGCTCACCAAATTTCGTTCTTCTAGGGTAAAACCGTTCCTTTGCAGGAACCGTTTTCATGTTTAGGTTTCACTCTGTTTACTCCTATATGGATACAAGTAGTTGGAACTCTAAATCAAACACGGTTTTGTGCTAGCTCTTTGAAACTTGGCACAATAATGTAATTCCAAGTTCTATCGCTCTGGATTGTTCTATTTAAGTAGCCCAAAGCAGAGACTGACGAGAATCACATTCATTTAAAGGGTTGCCAAGCTTCCAAAAACTACGCGTTCCTGAAATCTCAGCAAACATTTTTCACCCAATCTTGATGATACTTGTAGGTAATGATGAGTACACCAGTCCCACTTAGCTCACCAAATTTCGTTCTCCTAGGTTAAAGCATTCTTTGCAGTAACCGTTTTCATGTTTAGGTTTCACTCTGTTTTCTCCTATATGGATAAATGTAGTTGGAACTCTAAATCAAACACAGTTTGTGCTAGCTCTTTGAAACTGGCACAATAATGTAGTTCCAAGTTCTATCGCTATGGTTTGTGTCCTATTGAAGTTAGCCCCAAGCAGAGACTGACGAGAATCACTTTCATTGAAAGTGGTTGCCAAGCTTCCAAAAAACTAGGAGTTTCCGGAAAACTCAGCAAACATTTTTTCACCCAATCTTGATGATACTTGTAGGTAATGATGAGTACACAGTCCCACTTAGCTCACCAAATTTCGTTCTCCTAGGTTACAGCATTCCTTTGCAGTAACCGTTTTCATGTTTAGGTTTCACTCTGTTTTCTCGTATATGGATACATGTATTTGGAACACTAAATCAAACACAGTTTGTGCTAGCTCTTTGAAAACTTGGCACAATATTGTAGTTCCAAGTTCTATCGCTATGGATTGTGTCCCATTGAAGTAGCCCCAAGCAGAGACTGACGAGAATCACTTTCATTGAAAGGGGTTGCCAAGCTTCCAAAACTACGAGTTTCCTGAAATCTCAGCAATCATTTTTTTTACCCAATCTTGATGATACTGGCAGGAAATGATCAGTACACCCATCCCACTTTGCTCACCAAATTTCGTTCTTCTAGGTTAAACCGTTCCTTTGCAGTAACTGTTTTCATGTTTAGGTTTCACTCTGTTTTCTCCTATATGGATACATGTATTTGGAACAACTAAATCAAACACAGTTTGTGCTAGCTCTTTGAACTTCGAACATAATGTAGTTCCAAGTTCTATCACTATGGATTGTGTCCCATTGAAGTAGCCCCAAGCAGAGACTGACGAGAATCACTTTCATTGAAAGGGGTTGCCAAGCTTCCAAAAACTACGAGTTTCCTGAAATCTCAGCAAACATTTTTTCAACCAATCTGATGATACTGGCAGGAAATGACGAGTAAACCAATCCAACTTGGCTCACCAAATTTCGTTCTTCTAGGTAAAACCGTTCCTTTGCAGTAACCGTTTTCATGTTTAAGGTTTCACTCTCTTTTCTCCTATATGGATACATGTAGTTGGAACTCTAAATCAAACACGGTTTGTGCTAGCTCTTTGAAACTTGGCACAATAATGTAGTTCCAAGTTCTATCGCTAATGTTTGGGTCCTATTGAAGTAGCCCCAAGCAGAGTCTGACGAGAATCACTTTCATTGAAAGGGGTTGCAAAGCTTCAAAAACCACGATGTTGCCTGAAATCTCAGCAAACATTTTTCACCCAATCTTGATGATACTTGCAGGTAATGATCAGTACACCAAATCCGACTTGGCTCACCAAATTTCGTTCCTCTAGGTTAAACGGTTCCTTTGCAGGAACCGTTTTCATGTTTAGATTCACTCTGTTTTCTCCTATATGGATATATGTAGTTGGAACTCTAAATCAAACACAGTTTGTGCTAGCTCTTTGAAACTTGGCACAATAATGTAGTTCCAAGTTCTATCGCTATGGTTTGTGTTTTATGAAGTAGCCCCAAGCAGAGACTGACGAGAATCACTTTCATTGAAAGGGGTTGCCAAGCTTCCAAAAAACTACGAGTTTCCTGAAATCTCAGCAAACATTTTTTCACCCAATCTTGATGATACTGGCAGGAAATGATTAGTACACCCATTTCACTTGGCTCACCAAATTTCGTTCTTCTAGGTTAAACGGTTCCCTTTGCAGTAACCGTTTTCATGTTTAGGTTTCACTGTGTTTTCTCCTATATGGATACATGTAGTTGGAACTCTAAATCAACACGGTTTGTGCTAGCTCTTTGAAACTTGGCACAATAATGAAGTTCCAAGTTCTATCGCTATGGATTGTTTCCCATTGAAGTAGCCCAAGCAGAGACTGACGAGAATCACTTTCATTGAAAGGGGTTGCCAAGCTTCAAAAATCTACGAGTTTCCGGAAATCTCAGCAAACATTTTTTTCAACCAGTCTTGATGATACTTGCAGGGTAATGATCAGTACACCAGTCCCAATTGGCTCACCAAATTCGTTCTTCTAGGTTAAACCGTTCCTATGCAGTAACCGTTTCATGTTAAGGTTTCACTCTCTTTTCTCCTATATGGATTACATGTAGTTGGAACTCTAAATCAAACACGGTTTGTGCTAGCTCTTTGAAACTTGGCACAATAATGTAGTTCCAAGTTCTATTCTAAGGTTTAGGTCCTATTGAAGTAGCCCCAAGCAGAGGACTGACGAGAATCACTTTCATTGAAAGGGGTTGCCAAGCTTCCAAAAACCACGAGTTTCCTGAAATCTCAGCAAACATTTTTTCACCCAAACTTGATGATACTTGCAGGTAATGATCAGTACACCAGTCCCACTTGGCTCACCAAATTTCGTTCTTCTAGGTTAAACCGTTCCTATGCAGTAACCGTTTTTCATGTTTAGGTTTTCACTCTGTTTTCTCGTATATGGATACATGTAGTTGGAACACTAAATCAAACACAGTTGTGCTAGCTCTTTGAAACTTGGCACAATAATGTAGTCCGAGTTCTATCGCTATGGATTGTGTCCATTGAAGTAGCCCCCAAGCAGAGACTGACGAGCATCACTTTCATTGAAAGGGGTTGCCAAGCTTCCAAAAACTACCAGTTTCCTGAATCTCAGCAAACATTTTTCAACCAATCTTGATGATACTTGTAGGTAATGATGAGTACACCAGTCCCACTTAGCTCACCAAATTTCGTTCTTCTAAGTTAAAGCATTCCATTGCAGTAACCCTTTTAATGTTAAGGTTTCACTCTCTTTCTCCTATATGGATACATGTAGTTGGAACTCTAATCAAACACGGTTTGTGCTAGCTCTTTGAAACTTGGCACAATAATGTAGTTCCAAGTCCTATCGCTAAGGTTGGGTCCTATTGAAGTAGCCCAAGCAGAGTCTGACGAGAATCACTTTCATTGAAAGGGTTGCCAAGCTTCCAAAAAACCACGAGTTGCCTGAAATCTCAGCAAACATTTTTTCACCCAATCTTGATGATACTTGCAGGTAATGATAAGTACACCAATCCCACTTGGGCTCACCAATTTCGTTCCTCTAGGTTAAACGGTTCCTTTGCAGTAACCGTTTTCATGTTTAGGATTCACTCTGTTTTCTCCTATATGGATATATATAGTTGGAACTCTAAATCAAACACAGTTTGTGCTAGCTCTTTGAAACTTGGCACAGTAATGTAGTTCCAAGTTCTATCGCTATGGTTTGTGTCCCATTGAGTAGCCCAAGCAGAGACTGACGAGAATCACTTTCATTGAAAGGGGTTGCCAAGCTTCCAAAAACTACGAGTTTCGGGAAATCTCAGCAAACATTTTTTACCCAATCTTGATGATACTTACAGGTGTTGATCAGGACACCAGTCCCACTTTGCTCACCAAATTTCGTTCTTCTATGTTAAACCGTTCCTATGCAGTAACCGTTTTCATGTTAAGGTTTCACTCTCTTTTCTCCTATATGGATACACGTATTTGGAACTCTAAATCAAACACGGTTTGTGCTAGCTCTTTGAAACTTGGCACAATAATGTAGTTCCAAGTTCTATCGCTATGGTTTGTGTCCTATTGAAGTAGCCCCAAGCAGACACTGACGAGAATCACTTTCATTGAAAAGGGTTGCCAAGCTTCCAAGAAACTACGGATTTCCTGAAATCTCAGCAAACACTTTTTCACCCAATCTTGATGATACTTGCAGGTAATGATAAGTACACCAGTCCCACTTGGCTCACCAAATTTCGTTCTTCTAGGTTAAACCGTTGCTTTGTAGTAATAGTTTTCATGTTTAGGTTTTACTCTGTTTTCTCCTATATGGATACATGTAGTTGGAACTCTAAATCAAGCACGGTTTGTGCTCGCTCTTTGAAACTTGGCACAATAATGTAGTTCCAAGTTCTATCGCTATGGATTGTGTCCCATTGAAGTAGCCCAAGCAGAGACTGACGAGAATCACTTTCATTGAAAGGGGTTGCCAAGCTTCCAAAAAAAACGAGTTTCCTAAAATCTCAGCAAACATTTTTTCACCCAATTTTGATGATACTGGCAGGAAATGATCAGTACACCCATTCCACTTGGCTCACCAAATTTCGTTATTCTAGGTTAAACCGTTCCTTTGCAGTAACCGTTTTCATGTTTAGGTTTCACTCCGTTTTCTCCTATATGGATACATGTAGTTGGAACTCTAAATCAAACACGGTTTGTGCTAGCTCTTTGAAACTTGGCACAATAATGAAGTTCCAAGTTCTATCCCTATGGATTGTGTCCCATTGAAGTAGCCCAAGCAGAGACTGACGAGAATCACTTTCATTGAAAGGGGTTGCCAAGCTTCCAAAAAACTACGAACTTCCAGAAATCTCAGCAAACATTTTTTCACCCAAACTTGATGATACTGGCAGGAAATGATCAGTACACCATCCCACTTTGCTAACCAAATTTCGTTCTTCTAGGTTAAACCGTTCCTTTGCAGTAACTGTTTTCATGTTTAGGTTTCAGTCTGTTTTCTCCTATATGGATACATGTATTTGGAACTCAAAATCAAACACGGTTTGAGCTAGCTCTTTGAAACTTGGCACAATAATGTAGTTCCAAGTTCTATCGCTATGGATTGTGTCCCATTGAAGTAGCCCAAGCAGAGACTGACGAGAATCACTTTCATTGAAATGGGTTGCCAAGCTTCCAAAAACTACGAGTTTCCTGAAATCTCAGCAAACATTTTTCAACCAATCTTGATGATACTTGCAGGTAATGATCATTACACCAGTCCCACTTGTCTCACCAAATTTCGTTCTTCTAGGTTAAACCGTTCCTATGCAGTAACCGTTTTAATGTTAAGGTTACACTCTCTTTTCTCCTATATGGATACCTGTAGTTGGAACTCTAAATCAAACACGGTTTGTGCTAGCTCTTGAAACGTGGCACAATAATGTAGTTCCAAGTTCTATCGCTATGGTTTGTGTCCTATTGAAGTAGCCCCAAGCAGAGACTGACGAGAATCACTTTCATTGAAAGGGTGTGCCTAGCTTCCAAAAACTACGAGTTTCCTGAAATCTCAGCAAACATTTTTTCAACCAATCTTGAGGATACTGGCAGGTAATGACGAGTAAACCAATCCAACTTGGCTCACCAAATTTCGTTCTTCTAGGTAAAACCGTTCCTTTGCAGTAACCGTTTTCATGTTAAGGTTTCACTCTCTTTTCTCCTATATGGATACATGTATTTGGAACTCTAAATCAAACACGGTTTGTGCTAGCTCTTTGAAACTTGGCACAATAATGTAGTTCCAAGTTCTATCGCTAAGGTTTAGGTCCTATTGAAGTAGCCCCAAGCAGAGACTGACGAGAATCACTTTCATTGAAAGGGGTTGCCAAGCTTCCAAAAACTACCAGTTTCCTGAATTCTCAGCAAACATTTTTTCAACCAATCTTGATGATACTTGTAGGTAATGATGAGTACACCAGTCCCACTTAGCTCACCAAATTTCGTTCTTCTAAGTTAAAGCATTCCATTGCAGTAACCCTTTTAATGTTAAGGTTTCACTCTCTTTTCTCCTATATGGATACATGTAGTTGGAACTCTAAATCAAACACGGTTTGTGCTAGCTCTTTGAAACTTGGCACAATAATGTAGTTCCAAGTCCTATCGCTAAGGTTTGGGTCCTATTGAAGTAGCCCCAAGCAGAGTCTGACGAGAATCACTTTCATTGAAAGGGGTTGCCAAGCTTCCAAAAAACCACGAGTTGCCTGAAATCTCAGCAAACATTTTTTCACCCAATCTTGATGATACTTGCAGGTAATGATAAGTACACCAATCCCACTTGGCTCACCAAATTTCGTTCCTCTAGGTTAAAACGGTTCCTTTGCAGTAACCGTTTTCATGTTTAGGATTCACTCTGTTTTCTCCTATATGGATATATATAGTTGGAACTCTAAATCAAACACAGTTTGTGCTAGCTCTTTGAAACTTGGCACAGTAATGTAGTTCCAAGTTCTATCGCTATGGTTTGTGTCCTATTGAAGTAGCCCCAAGCAGAGTCTGACGAGAATCACTTTCATTGAAAGTGGTTGCCAATCTTCCAAAAACTACGAGTTTCCTGAAATCTCAGCAAACATTTTTTCACCCAATCTTGATGATACTGGCAGGAAATGATCAGTACACCCATTCCACTTGGCTCACCAAATTTCGTTCTTCTAGGTTAAACCGTTCCTTTGCAGTAACCGTTTTCATGTTTAGGTTTCACTCTGTTTTCTCCTATATGGATACATGTATTTGGAACTCTAAATCAAACACGGTTTGTGCTAGCTCTTTGAAACGTGGCACAATAATGAAGTTCCAAGTTCTATCGCTATGGATTGTGTCCCATTGAAGTAGCCCAAGCAGAGACTGACGAGAATCACTTTCATTGAAAGGGGTTGCCAAGCTTCCAAAAAACTACGAGTTTCCGGAAATCTCAGCAAACATTTTTTCAACCAATCTTGATGATACTTGCAGGTAATGATCAGTACACCAGTCCCAATTGGCTCACCAAATTTCGGTCTTCTAGGTTAAACCGTTCCTTTGCAGTAACAGTTTTCATGTTTAGGTTTCACTCTGTTTTCTCCTATATGGATACATGTAGTTGGAACTCTAAATCAAACACGGTTTGTGCTAGCTCTTTGAAACTTGGCACAATAATGTAGTTCCAAGTTCTATTCTAAGGTTTAGGTCCTATTGAAGTAGCCCCAAGCAGAGACTGACGAGAATCACTTTCATTGAAAGGGGTTGCCAACCTTCCAAAAAACCACGAATTTCCTGAAATCTCAGCAAACATTTTTTCACCCAAACTTGATGATACTTGCAGGTAATGATCAGTACACCAGTCCCACTTGGCTCACCAAATTTCGTTCTTCTAGGTTAAACCGTTCCTATGCAGTAACCGTTTTCATGTTTAGGTTTCACTCTGTTTTCTCGTATATGGATACATGTAGTTGGAACACTAAATCAAACACAGTTTGTGCTAGCTCTTTGAAACTTGGCACAATAATGTAGTTCCAAGTTCTATCGCTATGGATTGTGTCCCATTGAAGTAGCCCCAAGCAGAGACTGACGAGCATCACTTTCATTGAAAGGGGTTGCGAAGCTTCCAAAAACTACGAGTTTCCTGAAATCTCAGCAATCATTTTTTTACCCAAACTTGATGATACTGGCAGGAAATGATCAGTACACCATCCCACTTTGCTAACCAAATTTCGTTCTTCTAGGTTAAACCGTTCCTTTGCAGTAACTGTTTTCATGTTTAGGTTTCAGTCTGTTTTTCTCCTATTATGGATACATGTATTTGGAACTCAAAATCAAACACGGTTTGAGCTAGCTCTTTGAACTTGGCACAATAATGTAGTTCCAAGTTCTATCGCTATGGATTGTGTCCCATTGAAGTAGCCCAAGCAGAGACTGACGAGAATCACTTTCATTGAAATGGGTTGCCAAGCTTCCAAAAACTTACGAGTTTCCTGAAATCTCAGCAAACATTTTTTTCAACCAATCTTGATGATACTTGCAGGTAATGATCATTACACCAGTCCCACTTGTCTCACCAAATTTCGTTCTTCTAGTTAAACCGTTCCTATGCAGTAACCGTTTTAATGTTAAGGTTACACTCTCTTTTCTCCTATATGGATACCTGTAGTTGGAACTCTAAATCAAACACGGTTTGTGCTAGCTCTTGAAACGTGGCACAATAATGTAGTTCCCAAGTTCTATCGCTATGGTTTGTGTCCTATTGAAGTAGCCCCAAGCAGAGACTGACGAGAATCACTTTCATTGAAAGGGTGTGCCTAGCTTCCAAAAACTACGAGTTTCCTGAAATCTCAGCAAACATTTTTCAACCAATCTTGAGGATACTGCAGGTAATGACGAGTAAACCAATCCAACTTGGCTCACCAAATTTCGTTCTTCTAGGTAAACCGTTCCTTTGCAGTAACCGTTTTCATGTTAAGGTTTCACTCTCTTTCTCCTATATGGATACATGTATTTGGAACTCTAAATCAAACACGGTTTGTACTAGCTCTTGAAACTTGGCACAATAATGTAGTTTCCAAGTTCTATCGCTAAGGTTTAGGTCCTATTGAAGTAGCCCCAAGCAGAGACTGACGAGAATCACTTTCATTGAAAGGGGTTGCCAAGCTTCCAAAAACTACCAGTTTCCTGAATTCTCAGCAAACATTTTTTTAACCAATCTTGATGATACTTGTAGGTAATGATGAGTACACCAGTCCACTTAGCTCACCAATTTCGTTCTTCTAAGTTAAAGCATTTCCATTGCAGTAACCCTTTTAATGTTAAGGTTTCACTCTCTTTTCTCCTATATGGATACATGTATTTGGAACTCTAAATCAAACACGGTTTGTGCTAGCTCTTTGAAACTTGGCACAATAATGTAGTTCCAAGTCCTATCGCTAAGGTTTGGGTCCTATTGAAGTAGCCCCAAGCAGAGTCTGACGAGAATCACTTTCATTGAAAGGGGTTGCCAAGCTTCCAAAAAACCACGAGTTGCCTGAAATCTCAGCAAACATTTTTTCACCCAATCTTGATGATACTTGCAGGTAATGATAAGTACACCAATCCCACTTGGCTCACCAAATTTCGTTCCTCTAGGTTAAACGGTTCCTTTGCAGTACCGTTTCATGTTTAGGATTCACTCTGTTTTCTCCTATATGGATATATATAGTTGGAACTCTAAATCAAACACAGTTTGTGCTAGCTCTTTGAAACGTGGCACAGTAATGTAGTTCCAAGTTCTATCGCTATGGGTTGTGTCCTATTGAAGTAGCCCCAAGCAGAGTCTGACGAGAATCACTTTCATTGAAAGGGGTTGCCAAGCTTCAAAAAACTACGAGTTTCGGGAAATCTCAGCAAACATTTTTTCACCCAATCTTGATGATACTTACAGGTAATGATAAGGACACAGTCACACTTGGCTCACCAAATTTCGTTCTTCTATGTTTAACCGTTCCTATGCAGTAACCGTTTTCATGTTAAGGTTTCACTCTCTTTTCTCCTATATGGATACATGTATTTGGAACTCTAAATCAAACACGGTTTGTGCTAGCTCTTTGAAACTTGGCACAATAATGTAGTTCCAAGTTCTATCGCTATGGTTTGTGTCCTATTGAAGTAGCCCCAAGCAGACACTGACGAGAATCACTTTCATTGAAAAGGGTTGCCAAGCTTCCAAGAAACTACGGATTTCCTTAAATCTCAGCAAACACTTTTTCACCCAATCTTGATGATACTTGCAGGTAATGATAAGTACACCAGTCCCACTTGGCTCACCAAATTCGTTCTTCTAGGTTAAACCGTTGCTTTGTAGTAATAGTTTTCATGTTTAGGTTTTACTCTGTTTTCTCCTATATGGATATAGGTAGTTGGAACTCTAAATCAAACACGGTTTGTGCTCGCTCTTTGAAACTTCTCACAATAATGAAGTTCAAGTTCTATCGCTATGGATTGTGTCCCATTGAAGTAGCTCAAGCAGAGATTGAGGAGAATCACTTTCATTGAAAGGGGTTGCCAAGCTTCAAAAAACTACGAGTTTCAGGAAAACTCAGCAAACATTTTTTCACCCAATCTTGATGATACTTGCAGGTAATGATGAGTAAAACCAATTCCACTTGGCTCACCAAATTTTGTTCTTCTAGGTTAAAACCGTTCCTTTGCAGGAACCGTTTTCATGGTTAGGTTTCACTCTGTTTACTCCTATATGTATACATGTAGTTGGAACTCAAAATCAAACACGGTTTGTGCTAGCTCTTTGAAACTTGGCACAATAATGTAGTTCGAAGTTCTATCGCTATGGTTTGTGTCCTATTGAATTAGCCCCAAGCAGAGACTGACGAGAATCACTTTCATTGAAAGGGGTTGCCAAGCTTCCAAAACTACGAGTTTCCTGAAACCTCAGCAAACATTTTTTCACCCAATCTTGGATGATACTGGCAGGAAATGATCAGTACACCAATCCGACTTGGCTCACCAAATTTCGTTCTTCTACGTTAAACTGTTCCTTTGCAGGAACCGATTTCATGTTTAGGTTTCACTCTGTTTTCTCCTATATGGATACATGTAGTTGGAACTCAAAATCAAACACGGTTTGTGCTAGCTCTTTGAAACTTGGCACAATAATGTAGTTCCAAGTTCTATCGCTATGGATTGTGTCCCATTGAAGTAGCCCAAGCAGAGACTGACGAGAATCACTTTCATTGAAAGGGGTTGCCAAGCTTCCAAAAAACTACGAGTTTCCGGAAATCTCAGCAAACATTTTTTCACCCAATCTTTGATGATACTTGCAGGTAATGATCAGTACACCAGTCCCACTTGGCTCAACAATTTCGTTCTTCTATGTTAAACCGTTCTCTGCAGTAACCGTTTTCATGTTAAGGTTTCACTCTCTTTTCCCCTATATGGATACATGTAGTTGGAACTCTAAATCAAACACGGTTTGTGCTAGCTCTTTGAAACTTGGCACAATAATGTAGTTCCAAGTTCTATCGCTATGGTTTGTGTCCTATTGAAGTAGCCCAAGCAGACACTGACGAGAATCACTTTCATTGAAAGGGGTTGCCAAGCTTCCAAAAACTACGAGTTTCCGGAAATCTCAGCAAACATTTTTTTCACCCAATCTTGATGATACTTGCAGGTAATGATAAGTACACCAGTCCCACTTGGCTCACCAAATTTCGTTCTTCTAGGTTAAACCGTTCCTATGCAGTAACCGTTTTCATGTTAAGGTTTAACTCTCTTTTCACTATATGGATATAGGTAGTTGGAACTCTAAATCAAACACGGTTTGTGCTAGCTCTTTGAAACTTGGCACAATAATGAAGTTCAAAGTTCTATCGCTATGGATTGTGTCCCATTGAAGTAGCTCAAGCAGAGATTGAGGAGAATCACTTTCATTGAAAGGGGTTGCCAAGCTTCCAAAAACCACGAGTTTCCTGGAATCTTAGCAAACATTTTTTTCACCCAATCTTGATGATACTTGCAGGTAATGATCAGTACACCAATCCCACTTGGCTGACCATATTTCCTTCTTCTAGGTTAAACCGTTCTTTGCAGTAACCGTTTTCATGTTTAGGATTCACTCTGTTTACTTCTATATGTATACATGTAGTTGGAACTCCAAAATCAAACACGGTTTGTGCTAGCTCATTGAAACTTGGCACAATAATGTAGCCCCAAGTTCTATTGCTAAGGTTTAGGTCCTATTGAAGTAGCCCCAAGCAGACACTGACGAGAATCACTTTCATTGAAAGGGGTTGCCAAGCTTCCAAAACTACGAGTTTCCTGAAATCTCAGCAAACATTTTTCAACCAATCTTCATGATGCTTGGAGGTAATGATCAGTACACCAATCCCACTTGGCTCACCAAATTTCGTTCCTCTAGGTTAAACGGTTCCTTTGCAGCAACCGTTTTCATGTTAAGGTTTCACTCTCTTTTCTCCTATATGCATACATGTATTTGGAACTCTAAATCAACACGGTTTGTGCTAGCTGTTTGAAACTTGGCACAATAATGTAGTTCCAAGTTCTATCGCTATGGTTTGTGTCCTATTGAAGTAGCCCCAAGCAGAGACTGACGAGAATCACTTTCATGAAATGGGTTGCCAAGCTTCCAAAACTACGAGTTTCCTGAAATCTCAGCAAACATTTTTTCACCCAATCTTTGATGACACTTGCAGGTAATGATCAGCACACCAGTCCCACTTGGCTCACCAAATTTCGTTCTTCTAGGTTGAACCGTTCCTTTGCCGTAACAGTTTTCGTGTTTAGGTTTCACTCTGTTTTCTCCTATTTGGATACATGTATTTGGAACTCTAAATCAAACACGGTTTGTGCTAGCTCTTTGAAACTTGGCACAATAATGTAATTACAAGTTCTATCGCTCTGGATTGTGTCCTATTTAAGTAGCCCAAAGCAGAGACTGACGAGAATCACATTAATTTAAAGGGGTTGCCAAGCTTCCCAAAACTACGGGTTTCCTGAAATCTCAGCAAACATTTTTTCACCCAATCTTGATGATACTTGTAGGTAATGATGAGTACACAGTCCCACTTAGCTCACCACATTTCGTTCTCCTAGGTTGAAGCATTCCTTTGCAGTAACCGTTTTCATGTTAGGTTTTACTCTGTTTCTCCTATATGGATACATGTAGTTGAACTCTAATCAAACACGGTTTTGTGCTAGCTCTTTGAAACTTGCACAATAATGTAGTTCCAACTTCTATCGCTATGGTTTGTGTCCTATTGAGGTAGCCCCAAGCAGAGACTGACGAGAATCACTTTCATTGAAAGGGGTTGCCAAGCTTCCAAAAACAAAGAGTTTTCCTGAATCTCAGCAAACATTTTTTCAACCAATCTTGATGATACTGGCAGGTAATGACGAGTAATCCAATCCAACTTGGCTCACCAAATTTCGTTCTTCTAGGTAAAACCGCTCCTTTGCAGTAACCGTTTTCATGTTATGGTTTCACTCTGTTTTCTCGTATATGGATACATGTAGTTGGAACTCTAAATCAAACACGGTTTGTACTAGCTCATTGAAACTTGGCACAATAATGTAGTTCCAAGTTCTATCACTAAGGTTTAGGTCCTATTGAAGTAGCCCCAAGCAGAGACTGACGAGAATCACTTTCATTGAAAGGGGTTGCCAAGCTTCCAAAAAACTACGAGTTTCCGGAAATCTCAGCAAACATTTTTCACCCAATCTTAATGATACTTGCAGGTAATGATGAGTAAACCAATTCCACTTGGCTCACCAAATTTCGTTCTTCTAGGTTAAACCGTTCCTTTGCAGGAAACCGTTTTCATGGTTAGGTTTCACCTCTGTTTACTCCTATATGTATACATGTAGTTGGAACTCAAAATCAAACACGGTTGTGCTAGCTCTTTGAAACTTGCACAATAATGTAGTTCGAAGTTCTATCGCTATGGTTTGTGTCCTATTGAAGTAGCCCCAAGCAGAGACTGACGAGAATCACTTTCATTGGAAAGGGGTTGCCAAGCTTCAAAACTACGAGTTTCCTGAAACCTCAGCAAACATTTTTTCACCCAATCTTGATGATACTGGCAGGAAATGATCAGTACACCAGTCCACTTGACTCACCAAATTTCGTTTTTCTAGGTTAACCCGTTCCTCTGCAGTAACCGTTTTCATGTTTAGGTTTCACTCTCTTTTCTCCTATATGGATACATGTAGTTGGAACTCTAAATCAAACACGGTTTGTGCTAGCTCTTTGAAACTTGGCACAATAATGTAGTTTCCAAGTTCTATCGCTATGGTTTGTGTCCTATTGAAGTAGCCCCAAGCAGAGACTGACGAGAATCACTTTCATTGAAAGGGGTTGCCAAGCTTCCAAAAACTACGAGTTTCCTGAAATCTCAGGAAACATTTTTCAACCAATCTTGATGATACTGTCAGGTAATGATGAGTAAACCAATCCAACTTGGCTCACCAAATTTCGTTCTTCTAGGAAAAACCGTTCCTTTGCAGTAACCGTTTTCATGTTAAGGTTTCACTCTCTTTTCTCCTATATGGATACATGTAGTTGGAACTCTAAATCAAACACGGTTGTGCTAGCTCTTTGAAACTTGGCACAATAATGTAGCCCAAGTTCTATTGCTAAAGGTTTAGGTCCTATTGAAGTAGCCCCAAGCAGACACTGACGAGAATCACTTTCATTGAAAGGGGTTGCAAGCTTCCAAAAACTACGAGTTTCCGGAAAACTCAGCAAACATTTTTTTCACCCAATCTTGATGATACTTTCAGGTAATGATGAGTACAACAGTCCCACTTAGCTCACCAAATTTCGTTATTCTAGGTTAAAGCATTCCTTTGCAGTAACCGTTTTCATGTTTAGGTTTCATTCTGTTTCTCGTATATGGATACATGTATTTGGAACACAAAATCAAACACAGTTTGTGCTAGGCTCTTTGAAACTTGGCACAATAATGTAGTTCAAAGTTCTATCGCTATGGATTGTGTCCCATTGAAGTAGCCCAAGCAGAGACTGACGAGAATCACTTTCATTGAAAGGGGTTGCCAAGCTTCCAAAAACCTACGAGTTTCCGGAAATCTCAGCAAACACTTTTTCACCCAATCTTGATGATACTTGCAGGTAATGATCAGTACAACAGTCCCACTTGGCTCACCAAATTTCGTTCTTCTATGTTAAACCGTCCTATGCAGTAACCGTTTTCATGTTAAGGTTTCACTCTCTTTTCTCCTATATGGATACATGTATTTGGAACTCTAAATCAAACACGGTTTGTGCTAGCTCTTTGAAACTTGGCACAATAATGTAATTCCAAGTTCTATCGCTCTGGATTGTGTCCTATTTAAGTAGCCCAAAGCAGAGACTGACGAGAATCACATTCATTTAAAGGGGTTGCCAAGCTTCCAAAAACTACGCGTTTCCTGAAATCTCAGCAAACATTTTTTCACCCAATCTGATGATACTTGTAGGTAATGATGAGTACACCAGTCCCACTTAGCTCACCAAATTTCGTTCTCCTAGGTTAAAGCATTCCTTTGCAGTAACCGTTTTTCATGTTTAGGTTTTACTCTGTTTTCTCCTATATGGATACATGTAGTTGGAACTCTAAATCAAACACGGTTTGTGCTAGCTCTTTGAAACTTGGCACAATAATGTAGTTCCAACTTCTATCGCTATGGTTTGTGTCCTATTGAAGTAGCCCCAAGCAGAGACTGACGAGAATCACTTTCATTGAAAGGGGTTGCCAAGCTTCCAAAAACTACGAGTTTCCGGAAAACTCAGCAAACATTTTTTCACCCAATCTTGATGATACTTGTAGGTAATGATGAGTACACCATCCCACTTAGCTCACCAAATTTCGTTCTCCTAGGTTACAGCATTCCTTTGCAGTAACCGTTTTCATGTTTAGGTTTCACTCTGTTTTCTCGTATATGGATACATGTAGTTGGAACACTAAATCAAACACAGTTTGTGCTAGCTCTTTGAAACTTGGCACAATAATGTAGTTCCAAGTTCTATCGCTATGGATTGTGTCCCATTGAAGTAGCCCCAAAGCAGAGACTGACGAGATCACTTGCATTGAAAGGGGGTTGCCAAGCTTCCTAAAACTACGAGTTTCCTGTAATCTCAGCAATCATTTTTTTACCCAATCTTGATGATACTGGCAGGAAATGATCAGTACACCCATCCCACTTGGCTCACCAAAATTCGTTCTTCTAGGTTAAAACCGTTCCTTTGCAGTAACTGTTTTCATGTTTAGGTTTCACTCTGTTTTCTCCAATATGGATACATGTTTTTGGAACTCAAAAACAAACATGGTTTGAGCTAGCTCTTCGAACTTGGCACAATAATGTAGTTCCAAGTTCTATCGCTATGGATTGTGTCTCATTGAAGTAGCCAAGCAGAGACTGACGAGAATCACTTTCATTGAAAGGGCTTGGCCAAGCTTCCAAAAACTAAGAGTTTCCGGAAATCTCAGCAAACATTTTTCACCAAATCTTGATGATACTTGCAGGTAATGATCAGTACACCAGCCCACTTGTCTCACCAAATTTCGTTCTTCTAGGGTTAAACCGTTCCTATGCAGTAACCGTTTTAATGTTAAGGTTACACTCTCTTTTCTCCTATATGGATACATGTAGTTGAACTCTAAATCAAACACGGTTTGTGCTAAGCTCTTTGAAACGTGGCACAAAAATGTAGTTCCAAGTTCTATCGCTATGGATTGTGTCCTATTGAAGTAGCCCCAAGCAGAGACTGACAAGAATCACTTTCATTGAAAGGGTTTGCCAAGCTTCCAAAAACTACGAGTTTCCTGAAATCTCAGCAAACATTTTTTCAACCAATCTTGAGGATACTGCCAGGTAATGACGAGTAAACCAATCAACTTGGCTCACCAAATTTCGTTCTTCTAGGTAAAACCGTTCCTTTGCAGTAAACCGTTTTCATGATAAGGTTTCACTCTCTTTCTCCTATATGGATACATGTAGTTGGAACTCTAAATCAAACACGGTTTGTTCTAGCTCTTTGAAACTTGGCCCCAAATAATGTAGTTCCAAGTTCTATCGCTAAGGTTGGGGTCCCATTGAAGTAGCCCCAAGCAGAGTCTGACGAGAATCACTTTCATTGAAAGGGGTTGCAAAGCTTCCAAAAAACCACGAGTAGCCTGAAATCTCAGCAAACATTTTTTCACCCAATCTTGATGATACTGGCAGGTAATGATCAGTACACCAATCCCACTTGGCTCACCAAATTTCGTTCTTGTAGGTTAAACCGTTCCTATGCAGTAACCGTTTTCATGTTAAGGTTTCACTCTCTTTTCTCTATATGGATACATGTATTTGGAACTCTAATCAAACACGGTTTGTGCTAGCACTTTGAACTTGGCACAATAATGTAGTTCCATGTTCTATCGCTAAAGTTGGGTCCTATTGAAGTAGCCCAAGCAGAGACTGAAGAGAATCACTTTCATTGAAAGGGGTTGCCAAGCTTCCAAAAACCACGAGTTGCCTGAAATCTCAGCAAACATTTTTTCACCCAATTCTTGATGATACTTGCAGGTAATGATCAGTAAACCAATCCCACTTGGCCTCACAAATTTCGTTCCTCTAGGTTTAAACGGTTCCTTTGCAGCAACCGTTTTCATGTTAAGGTTTCACTCTCTTTTCTCCTATATGGATACATGTATTTGGAACTCTAAATCAAACACGGTTTGTGCTAGCTGTTTGAAACTTGGGCACAATAATGTAGTTCCAAGTTCTATCGCTATGGTTTCTGTCCTATTGAAGTAGCCCCAAGCAGAGACTGACGAGAATCACTTTCATTGAAAAGGGTTGCCAAGCTTCCAAAAACTACGAGTTTCCTGAAATCTCAGCAAACATTTTTTCAACCAATCTTGATGATACTGGCAGGTAATGATGAGAAAACCAATCCACTTGGCTCACCAAATTTCGTTCTTCTAGGTAAAACCGTTTCCTTTGCAGGAACCGTTTTCATGTTTAGGTTTCACTCTGTTTACTCCTATATGGATACAAGTAGTTGGAACTCTAAATCAAACACGGTTTGTGCTAGCTCTTTGAAACTTGGCACAATAATGTAATTCCAAGTTCTATCGCTCTGGATTGTGTCCTATTTAAGTAGCCCAAAGCAGAGACTGACGAGAATCACATTCATTTAAAGGGGTTGCCAGCTTCCAAAACTACGCGTTTCCTGAAATCTCAGCAAACATTTTTCACCCCAATCTTGATGATACTTGTAGGTAATGATGAGTACACCAGTCCCACTTAGCTCACCAAATTTCGTTCTCCTAGGTTACAGCATTCCTTTGCAGTAACCGTTTTCATGTTTAGGTTTCACTCTGTTTTCTCGTATATGGATACATGTAGTTGGAACACTAAATCAAACACAGTTTGTGCTAGCTCTTTGAAACTTGGCACAATAATGTAGTTCCAAGTTCTATCGCTATGGATTGTGACCCAATTGAAGTAGCCCCAAGCAGAGACTGACGAGAATCACTTTCATTGAAAGGGGTTGCCAAGCTTCCAAAAACTACGAGTTTCCTGAAATCTCAGCAAACATTTTTTCAACCAATCTTGAGGATACTTGCAGGTAATGACGAGTAAACCAATCCCACTTGGCTCACCAAATTTCGTTCTTCTAGGTAAAACCGTTACTTGCAGGAACCGTTTCATGTTAAGGTTTCACTCTCTTTTCTCCTATATGAAACATGTATTTGGAACTCTAAATCAAACACGGATTGTGCTAGCTCTTTGAAACTTGGCACAATAATGTAGTTCCAAGTTCTATCGCTATGGTTTGTGTCTTATTGAAGTAGCCCCAAGCAGAGACTGACGAGAATCACTTTCATTGAAAGGGGTTGTCAAGCTTCAAAAACTTCGAGTTTCCTGAAATCTCAGCAAACATTTTTTCAACCAATCTTGATGATACTGGCAGGTATGATGAGTAAACCAATCCCACTTGGCTCACCAAATTCGTTCTTCTAGGTAAAACCGTTACTTTGCAGGAACCGTTTTCATGTTTAGGTTTCACTCTGTTTTCTCCTATATGGATACATGTAGTTGGAACTCTAACTCAAACACGGTTTTTGTGCTAGCTCTTTGAAACTTGGCACAATAATGTAGTTCCAAGTTCTATCGCTATGGTTTGTGTCCTATGAAGTAGCCCCAAGCAGACACTGACGAGAATCACTTTCATTGAAAAGGGTTGCCAAGCTTCCAAGAAACTACGAATTTCCTGAAATCTCAGCAAACACTTTTTCACCCAATCTTGATGATACTTGCAGGTAATGATAAGTACACCAGAACCACTTGGCTCACCAAATTTCGTTCTTCTAGGTTAAACCGTTGCTTTGCAGTAACAGTTTTCATGTTTAGGTTTTTACTCTGTTTTCTCCTATATGGATACATGTAGTTGGAACTCTAAATCAACACGGTTTGTGCTCGCTCTTCGAAACTTGGCACAATAATGTAGTTCCAAGTTCTATCGCTATGGATTGTGTCCATTGAAGTAGCCCAAGCAGAGACTGACGAGAATCACTTTCATTAAAAGGGGTTGCCAAGCTTCCAAAAACTACGAGTTTCCGGAAATCTCAGCAAACATTTTTTCACCCAATCTTGATGATACTTGCAGGTAATGATGAGTACACCAGTCCCACTTAGCTCACCAAATTTCGTTCTTCTAGGTTAAAGCATTCCTTTGCAGTAACCGTTTTTCATGTTTTAGGTTTCACTCTGTTTTCTCGTATATGGATACATGTAGTTGGAACTCCTAAATCAAACACAGTTGTGCTAGCTCTTTGAAACTTGGCACAATAATGTAGTTCCAAGTTCTATCGCTATGGTTTGTGTCCTATTGAAGTAGCCCAAGCAGACACTGACGAGAATCACTTTCATTGAAAAGGGTTGCCAAGCTTCCGAGAAACTACGAATTTCCTGAAATCTCAGCAAACACTTTTTCACCCAATCTTGATGATACTTGCAGGTAATGATAAGTACACCAGTCCCACTTGGCTCACCATATTTCGTTCTTCTAGGTTAAACCGTTCCTATGCAGTAACCGTTTTCATGTTAAGGTTTAACTCTCTTTTCACCTATATGGATATAGGTAGTTGGAACTCTAAATCAAACACGGTTTGTGATAGCTCTTTGAAACTTGGGCACAATAATGAAGTTCAAAGTTCTATCGCTATGGATTGTGTCCCATTGAAGTAGCCCAAGCAGAGATTGAGGAGAATCACTTTCATTGAAAGGGGTAGCCAAGCTTCCAAAAACCACGAGTTTCCTGGAATCTCAGCAAACATTTTTTTCACCCAATCTTGATGATACTTGCAGGTAATGATCAGTACACCAAATCCCACTTGGCTGACCAAATTTCGTTCTTCTAGGTTTAAACCGTTTCCTTTGCAGTAACCGTTTTCATGTTTAGGTTTTCACTCTGTTTTCTCCTATATGGATACATGTAGTTGGAACTCTAAATCAAAACACAGTTTGTGCTAGCTCTTTGAAACGTGGCACAATAATGTAGTTCCAAGTTCTATCGCTATGGTTTGTGTCCTATTGAAGTAGCCCCAAGCAGAGACTGACGAGAATCACTTTCATTGGAAAGGGGTTGCCAAGCTTCCAAAAACTACGAGATTCCTGAAATCTCAGTAAACATTTTTTTCACCCAATCTTGATGATACTTGCAGGTAATGATGAGTACACCAGTCCCACTTGGCTCACCAAACTTCGTTCTTCTAGGTTGAACCGTTCCTTTGCAGTAACAGTTTTTCATGTTTAGGTTTAACTCTGTTTTCTCCTATATGGATACATGGAGTTTGGAACTCTAAATCAAACACGGTTTGTGCTAGCTCTTTGAAACTTGGCACAATAATGTAGTTCCATGTTCTATCGCTATGGATTGTGTCCCATTGAAGTAGCCCCAAGCAGAGACTGACGAGAATCACTTTCATTGAAAGGGGTTGCCAAGCTTCCAAAAACTACGAGTTTCCTGAAATCTCAGCAAACATTTTTTCACCCAATCCTGATGATACTTGCAGGTAATGATGAGTACACCAGTCCCACTTGGCTCACCAAATTTCGTTCTTCTAGGTTAAACCGTTCATTTTCAGTAACCGTTTTCATGTTTAGGTTTCACTCTCTTTTCTCATATATGGATACATGTAGTTGGAACTCTAAATCAAACACGGTTTGTGCTAGCTCTTTGAAACTTGGCACAATAATGTAGTTCCAAGTTCTATCGCTAGGGTTTGTGTCCTATTGAAGTAGTCCCAAGCAGAGACTGACGAGAATCACCTTCATTGAAAGGGGTTGCCATGCTTCCAAAAAACTATGAGTTTCCGGAAATATCAGCAAACATTTTTTCACCCAATCATGATGACACTTGCAGGTAATGATCAGTACACGAGTCCCACTTGGCTCACCAAATTTCGTTCTTCTAGGTTGAACCGTTCCTTTGCCGTAACAGTTTTCATGTTTAGGTTTCACTCTGTTTTCTCCTATATGGATACATGTATTTGGAACTCTAAATCAAACACGGTTTGTGCTAGCTCTTTGAAACTTGGCACAATAATGTAGTTCCAAGTTCTATCGCTATGGTTTGTGTCCTATTGAAGTAGCCCCAAGCAGACACTGACGAGAATCACTTTCATTGAAAAGGGTTGCCAAGCTTCCGAGAAACTACGAATTTCCGGAAATCTCAGCAAACACTTTTTCACCCAATCTTGATGATACTTGCAGGTAATGATAAGTACACCAGTCCCACTTGGCTCACCAAATTTCGTTCTTCTAGGTTAAACCGTTCCTATGCAGTAACCGTTTTCATGTTAAGGTTTAACTCTCTTTTCACCTATATGGATATAGGTAGTTGGAACTCTAAATCAAACACGGTTTGTGATAGCTCTTTGAAACTTGGCACAATAATGAAGTTCAAATTCTATCGCTATGGATTGTGTCCCATTGAAGTAGCCCAAGCAGAGATTGAGGAGAATCACTTTCATTGAAAGGAGTAGCCAAGCTTCCAAAAAACACGAGTTTCCTGGAATCTTAGCAAACATTTTTTCACCCAATCTTGATGATACTTGCAGGTAATGATCAGTACACCAATCCCACTTGGCTGACCACATTTCGTTCTTCTATGTTAAACCGTTCCTTTGCAGTAACCGTTTTCATGTTTAGGATTCACTCTGTTTTCTCCTATATGGATACATGTAGTTGGAACTCTAAATCAAACACAGTTTGTGCTAGCTCTTTGAAACGTGGCACAATAATGTAGTTCCAAGTTATATCGCTATGGTTTGTGTCCTATTGAAGTAGCCCCAAGCAGAGACTGACGAGAATCACTTTCATTGAAAGGGGTTGCCAAGCTTCCAAAAACTACGAGATTCCTGAAATCTCAGTAAACATTTTTTTCACCCAATCTTGATGATACTTGCAGGTAATGATGAGTACACCAGTCCCACTTGGCTCACCAAACTTCGTTCTTCTAGGTTGAACCGTTCCTTTGCAGTAACAGTTTTCATGTTTAGGTTTCACTCTGTTTTCTCCTATATGGATACATGTAGTTGGAACTCTAAATCAAACACGGTTTGTGCTAGCTCTTTGAAACGTGGCACAATAATGAAGTTCCAAGTTCTATCGCTATGGATTGTGTCCCATTGAAGTAGCCCAAGCAGAGACTGACGAGAATCACTTTCATTGAAAGGGGTTGCCAAGCTTCCAAAAAACTACGAGTTTCCGGAAATCTCAGCAAACATTTTTTCACCCAATCTTGATGATACTTGCAAGTAATGATCAGTACAACAGTCCCACTTGGCTCACCAAATTTCGTTCTTCTAGGTTAAACCGTTCCTATGCAGGAACCGTTTTCATGTTACGGTTTCACTCTCTTTTCTCCTATATGGATACATGTAGTTGGAACTCTAAATCAAACACGGTTTGTGCTAGCTCTTTGAAACTTGGCACAATAATGTAGTTCCAAGTTCTATCGGTATGGTTTGTGTCCTATTGAAGTAGCCCCAAGCAGAGACTGACGAGAATCACTTTCATTGAAAGGGGTTGCCAAGCTTCCAAAAACTACGAGTTTCCTGAAATCTCAGGAATCATTTTTTCAACAAATCTTGATGATACTGGCAGGTAATGACGAGTAAACCAATCCAACTTGGCTCACCAAATTTCGTTCTTCTAGGAAAAACCGTTCCTTTGCAGTAACCATTTTCATGTTAAGGTTTCACTCTCTTTTCTCCTATATGGATACATGTAGTTGGAACTCTAAATCAAACACGGCTTGTGGTAGCTCTTTGAAACTTGGCACAATAATGTAGCCCCAAGTTCTATTGCTAAGGTTTAGGTCCTATTGAAGTAGCCCCAAGCAGACACTGACGAGAATCACTTTCATTGAAAGGGGTTGCCAAGCTTCCAAAAACTACGAGTTTCCGGAAAACTCAGCAAACATTTTTTTCACCCAATCTTGATGATACTTTCAGGTAATGATGAGTACAACAGTCCCACTTAGCTCACCAAATTTCGTTATTCTAGGTTAAAGCATTCCTTTGCAGTACCCGTTTTCATGTTTAGGTTTCATTCTGTTTTCTCGTATATGGATACATGTATTTGGAACTCAAAATCAAACACAGTTTGTGCTAGCTCTTTGACACTTGGCACAATAATGTAGTTCGAAGTTCTATCGCTATGGATTGTGTCCCATTGAAGTAGCCCAAGCAGAGACTGACGAGAATCACTTTCATTGAAAGGGGTTGCCAAGCTTCCAAAAACCTACGAGTTTCCGAAATCTCAGCAAACACTTTTTCACCCAATCTTGACGATACTTGCAGGTAATGATCAGTACACCAGTCCCCACTTGGCTCAGCAAATTTTGTTCTTCTAGGTTTAACCGTTCCTATGCAGTAACCGTTTTTCATGTTAAGGTTTCACTCTCTTTTCTCCTATATGGAAACATGTATTTGGAACTCTAAATCAAACACGGTTTGTGCTAGCTCTTTGAAACTTGGCACAATAATGTAGTTCCAAGTTCTATCACTAAGGTTTGGGTCCTATTGAAGTAGCCCAAGCAGAGACTGACGAGAATCACTTTCATTGAAACGGGTTGCCAAGCTTCCAAAAAACCACGAGTTTCCTGAAATCTCAGCAAACACTTTTTCACCCAATCTTGATGATACTTGCAGGTAATTATCAGTACACCAGACCCACATGGCTCACCAAATTTCGTTCTTCTAGGTTGAAACGTTCCTTTGCAGTAACAGTTTTCATGTTTAGGTTTTACTCTGTTTTCTCCTATATGGATACATGTAGTTGGAACTCTAAATCAAACACGGTTTGTGCTAGCTCTTGAAACTTGCACAATAATGTAGTTCCAAGTTCTATCGCTATAGTTTGTGTCCTATTGAAGTAGCCCCAAGCAGTGACTGATGAGAATCACTTTCATTGAAAGGGGTTGCCAAGCTTCCAAAAAACTACGAGTTTCCAGAAATCTCAGCAAACATTTTTTCACCCAATCTTGATGATACTTGCAGGTAATGATCAGTACACCAGTGCCACTTGGCTCACCAAATTTCGTTTTTCTAGGTTAAACCGTTCCTTTGCAAGAACCGTTTTCATGTTTAGGTTTCTCTCTGTTTTCTCCTATATGGATACATGTAGTTGGAACTCTAAATCAAACACGGTTTTTGCTAGCTCTTTGAAACTGGCACAATAATGTAGTTCCAAGTTCTATCGCTATGGATTGTGTCCCATTGAAGTAGCCCAAGCAGAGACTGACGAGAATCACTTTCATTGAAAGTGGTTGCCAAGCTTCCCAAAACTACGAATTTCCGGAAATATCAGCAAATATTTTTTCACCCAATCTTGATGACACTTTCAGGTAATGATGAGTACAACAGTCCCACTTAGCTCACCAAATTTCGTTATTCTAGGTTAAAGCATTCCTTTGCAGTACCCGTTTTCATGTTTAGGTTTCATTCTGTTTTCTCGTATATGGATACATGTATTTGGAACTCAAAATCAAACACAGTTTGTGCTAGCTCTTTGACACTTGGCACAATAATGTAGTTCGAAGTTCTATCGCTATGGATTGTGTCCCATTGAAGTAGCCCAAGCAGAGACTGACGAGAATCACTTTCATTGAAAGGGGTTGCCAAGCTTCCAAAAACCTACGAGTTTCCGGAAATCTCAGCAAACACTTTTTCACCCAATCTTGACGATACTTGCAGGTAATGATCAGTACACCAGTCCCACTTGGCTCAGCAAATTTTGTTCTTGTAGGTTTAACCGTTCCTATGCAGTAACCGTTTTCATGTTAAGGTTTCACTCTCTTTTCTCCTATATGGAAACATGTATTTGGAACTCTAAATCAAACACGGTTTGTGCTAGCTCTTTGAAACTTGGCACAATAATGTAGTTCCAAGTTCTATCTCTAAGGTTTGGGTCATATTGAAGTAGCCCCAAGCAGAGACTGACGAGAATCACTTTCATTGAAACGGGTTGCCAAGCTTCCAAAAAACCACGAGTTTCCTGAAATCTCAGCAAACACTTTTTCACCCAATCTTGATGATACTTGCAGGTAATTATCAGTACACCAGACCCACTTGGCTCACCAAATTTCGTTCTTCTAGGTTGAACCGTTCCTTTGCAGTAACAGTTTTCATGTTTAGGTTTTACTCTGTTTTCTCCTATATGGATACATGTAGTTGGAACTCTAAATCAAACACGGTTTGTGCTAGCTCTTGAAACTTGGCACAATAATGTAGTTCCAAGTTCTATCGCTATGGTTTGTGTCCTATTGAAGTAGCCCCAAGCAGAGACTGATGAGAATCACTTTCATTGAAAGTGGTTGCCAAGCTTCCCAAAACTACGAATTTCCGGAAATATCAGCAAATATTTTTTCACCCAATCTTGATGACACTTGCAGGTAATGATCAGTACACCAGTCCCACTTGGCTCACCAAATTTCGTTCTTCTATGTTGAACCGTTCCTTTGCAGTAACAGTTTTCATGTTTAGGTTTTACTCTGTTTTCTCCTATATGGATACATGTATTTGGAACTCTAAATCAAACACGGTTTGTGCTAGTTCTTTGAAACTTGGCACAATAATGTAGTTCCAAGTTCTATCGCTATGGTTTGTGTCCTATTGAAGTAGCCCAAAGCAGAGACTGACGAGAATCACTTTCATTGAAAGAGGTTGCCAAGCTTCCAAAAACTACAGGTTTCCTGAAATCTCAGCAAACATTTTTTCACCCAATCTTGATGATACTTGCAGGTAATGATGAGTACACCAGTCCCACTTGGCTCACCAAATTTCGTTTTTCTAGGTTAAACCGTTCCTTTGCAGTAACCGTTTTCATGTTTAGGATTCACTCTGTTTTCTCCTATATGGATACATGTAGTTGGAACTCTAAATCAAACACAGTTTGTGCTAGCTCTTTGAAACGTGGCACAATAATGTAGTTCCAAGTTCTATCGCTATGGTTTGTGTCCTATTGAAGTAGCCCCAAGCAGAGACTGACGAGAATCACTTTCATTGAAAGGGGTTGCCAAGCTTCCAAAAACTACGAGATTCCTGAAATCTCAGTAAACATTTTTTTCACCCAATCTTGATGATACTTGCAGGTAATGATGAGTACACCAGTCCCACTTGGCTCACCAAACTGCGTTCTTCTAGGTTGAACCGTTCCTTTGCAGTAACAGTTTTCATGTTTAGGTTTAACTCTGTTTTCTCCTATGTGGATACATGCAGTTGGAACTCTAAATCAAACACGGTTTGTGCTAGCTCTTTGAAACTTGGCACAATAATGTAGTTCCATGTTCTATCGCTATGGTTTGTGTCCTCTTGAAGTAGCCCCAAGCAGAGACTGACGAGAATCACTTTCATTGAAAGGGGTTGCCAAGCTTTCAAAAACTACGAGTTTCCTGAAATCTCAGCAAACATTTTTTCACCCAATCCTGATGATACTTGCAGGTAATGATGAGTACCCCAGTCCCACTTGGCTCACCAAATTTCGTTCTTCTAAGTTAAACCGTTCATTTTCAGTAACCGTTTTCATGTTTAGGTTTCACTCTCTTTTCTCCTATATGGATACATGTAGTTGGAACTCTAAATCAAACACGGTTTGTGCTAGCTCTTTGAAACTTGGCACAATAATGTAGTTCCAAGTTCTATCGCTAGGGTTTGTGTCCTATTGAAGTAGTCCCAAGCAGAGACTGACGAGAATAAATTTCATGAAAGGGATTTCAGAGCTTCCAAAAAACTACGAGTTTCCTGATATCTCAGCAAACACTTTTTCACCCAATCTTGATGATACTTGCAGGTAATGATGAGTACACCAGTCCCACTTGGCTCACCAAATTTCGTTCTTCTAGGTTAAACCGTTCCTATGCAGTAACCGTTTTCATGTTAAGGTTTAACTCTCTTTTCACCTATATGGATATAGGTAGTTGGAACTCTAAATCAAACACGGTTTGTGATAGCTCTTTGAAACTTGGCACAATAATGAAGTTCAAAGTTCTATCGCTATGGTTTGTGTCCTCTTGAAGTAGCCCCAAGCAGAGACTGACGAGAATCACTTTCATTGAAAGGGGTTGCCAAGCTTTCAAAAACTACGAGTTTCCAGAAATATCAGCAAACATTTTTTCACCCAATCTTGATGACACTTGCAGGTAATGATCAGTACACGAGTCCCACTTGGCTCACCAAATTTCGTTCTTCTAGGTTAAACCGTTCCTATGCAGTAACCGTTTTCATGTTAAGGTTTAACTCTCTTTTCACCTATATGGATATAGGTAGTTGGAACTCTAAATCAAACACGGTTTGTGCTAGCTCTTTGAAACTTGGCACAATAATGTAGTTCCAAGTTCTATCGCTATGGTTTGTGTCCTATTGAAGTAGCCCCAAGCAGACACTGACGAGAATCACTTTCATTGAAAAGGGTTGCCAAGCTTCCGAGAAACTACGAATTTCCTGAAATCTCAGCAAACACTTTTTCACCCAATCTTGATGATACTTGCAGGTAATGATAAGTACACCAGTCCCACTTGGCTCACCAAATTTCGTTCTTCTAGGTTAAACCGTTCCTATGCAGTAACCGTTTTCATGTTAAGGTTTAACTCTCTTTTCACCTATATGGATATAGGTAGTTGGAACTCTAAATCAAACACGGTTTGTGATAGCTCTTTGAAACTTGGCACAATAATGAAGTTCAAAGTTCTATCGCTATGGATTGTGTCCCATTGAAGTAGCCCAAGCAGAGATTGAGGAGAATCACTTTCATTGAAAGGGGTAGCCAAGCTTCCAAGAAAACACGAGTTTCCTGGAATCTTAGCAAACATTTTTTCACCCAATCTTGATGATACTTGCAGGAAATGATCAGTACACCAATCCCACTTGGCTGACCAAATTTCGTTCTTCTAGGTTAAACCGTTCCTTTGCAGTAACCGTTTTCATGTTTAGGATTCACTCTGTTTTCTCCTATATGGATACATGTAGTTGGAACTCTAAATCAAACACAGTTTGTGCTAGCTCTTTGAAACGTGGCACAATAATGTAGTTCCAAGTTATATCGCTATGGTTTGTGTCCTATTGAAGTAGCCCCAAGCAGACACTGACGAGAATCACGTTCATTGAAAGGGGTTGCCAAGCTTCCCAAAACTACGAGATTCCTGAAATCTCAGTAAATATTTTTTTCACCCAATCTTGATGATACTTGCAGGTAATGATGAGTACACCAGTCCCACTTGGCTCACCAAACTTCGTTCTTCTAGGTTGAACCGTTCCTTTGCAGTAACAGTTTTCATGTTTAGGTTTCACTCTGTTTTCTCCTATATGGATACATGTAGTTGGAACTCTAAATCAAACACGGTTTGTGCTAGCTCTTTGAAACGTGGCACAATAATGAAGTTCCAAGTTCTATCGCTATGGATTGTGTCCCATTGAAGTAGCCCAAGCAGAGACTGACGAGAATCACTTTCATTGAAAGGGGTTGCCAAGCTTCCAAAAAACTACGAGTTTCCGGAAATCTCAGCAAACATTTTTTCACCCAATCTTGATGATACTTGCAGGTAATGATCAGTACAACAATCCCACTTGGCTCACCAAATTTCGTTCTTCTAGGTTAAACCGTTCCTATGCAGTAACCGTTTTCATGTTACGGTTTCACTCTCTTTTCTCTTATATGGATACATGTAGTTGGAACTCTAAATCAAACACGGTTTGTGCTAGCTCTTTGAAACTTGGCACAATAATGTAGTTCCAAGTTCTATCGGTATGGTTTGTGTCCTATTGAAGTAGCCCCAAGCAGAGACTGACGAGAATCACTTTCATTGAAAGGGGTTGACAAGCTTCCAAAAACTACGAGTTTCCTGAAATCTCAGGAATCATTTTTTCAACCAATCTTGATGATACTGGCAGGTAATGACGAGTAAACCAATCCAACTTGGCTCACCAAATTTCGTTCTTCTAGGAAAAACCGTTCCTTTGCAGTAACCGTTTTCATGTTAAGGTTTCACTCTCTTTTCTCCTATATGGATACATGTAGTTGGAACTCTAAATCAAACATGGCTTGTGGTAGCTCTTTGAAACTTGGCACAATAATGTAGCCCCAAGTTCTATTGCTAAGGTTTAGGTCCTATTGAAGTAGCCCCAAGCAGACACTGACGAGAATCACTTTCATTGAAAGGGGTTGCCAAGCTTCCAAAAAACTACGAGTTTCCGGAAAACTCAGCAAACATTTTTTTCACCCAATCTTGATGATACTTTCAGGTAATGATGAGTACAACAGTCCCACTTAGCTCACCAAATTTCGTTATTCTAGGTTAAAGAATTCCTTTGCAGTACCCGTTTTCATGTTTAGGTTTCATTCTGTTTTCTCGTATATGGATACATGTATTTGGAACTCAAAATCAAACACAGTTTTTGCTAGCTCTTTGAAACTTGGCACAATAATGTAGTTCGAAGTTCTATCGCTATGGATTGTGTCCCATTGAAGTAGCCCAAGCAGAGACTGACGAGAATCACTTTCATTGAAAGGGGTTGCCAAGCTTCCAAAAACCTACGAGTTTCCGGAAATCTCAGCAAACACTTTTTCACCCAATCTTGATGATACTTGCAGGTAATGATCAGTACACCAATCCCGCTTGGCTCACCAAATTTCGTTCTTCTAGGTTAAACCGTTCCTTTGCAGTAACCTTTTTCATGTTTAGGATTCACTCTGTTTTCTCCCATATGGATACATGTAGTTGGAACTCTAAATCAAACACAGTTTGTGATAGCTCTTTGAAACTTGGCACAATAATGTAGTTCCAAGTTCTATCGCTAAGGTTTGTGTCCAATTGAAGTAGCCCCAAGCAGAGACTGACGAGAGTCACTTTCAATGAAAGTGGTTGCCAATTTCCAAAAAACTATGAGATTCTGGAAATCTCAGCAAACATTTTTTTTCCCCCAATCTTGATGACACTTGCAGGTAATTATCAGTACACCAGAGCCACTTGGCTCACCAAATTTCATTCTTCTAGGTTGAACCGTTCCTTTGCAGTAACAGTTTTCATGTTTAGGTTTTACTCTGTTTTCTCCTATATGGATACATGTAGTTGGAACTCTAAATCAAACACGGTTTTTGCTAGCTCTGAAACTGGGCACAATAATGTAGTTCCAAGTTCTATCGCTATGGATTGTGTCCCATTGAAGTAGCCCAAGCAGAGACTGACGAGAATCACTTTCATTGAAAGTGGTTGCCAAGCTTCCCAAAACTACGAATTTCCGGAAATATCAGCAAATATTTTTTCACCCAATCTTGATGACACTTGCAGGTAATGATCAGTACACCAGTCCCACTTGGCTCAACAAATTTCGTTCTTCAATGTTGAACCGTTCCTTTGCAGTAACAGTTTTCATGTTTAGGTTTTACTCTGTTTGCTCCTATATGGATACATGTATTTGGAACTCTAAATCAAACACGGTTTGTGCTAGTTCTTTGAAACTTGGCACAATAATGTAGTTCCAAGTTCTATCGCTATGGTTTGTGTCCTATTGAAATAGCCCAAAGCAGAGACTGACGAGAATCACTTTCATTGAAAGAGGTTGCCAAGCTTCCAAAAACTACAGGTTTCCTGAAATCTCAGCAAACATTTTTTCACCCACTCTTGATGATACTTGCAGGTAATGATGAGTACACCAGTCCCACTTGGCTCACCAAATTTCGTTTTTCTAGGTTAAATCGTTCGTTTTCAGTAACCGTTTTCATGTTTAGGTTTCACTCTGTTTTCTCCTATATGGATACAGGTAGTTGGAACTCTAAATCAAACACGGTTTGTGCTAGCTCTTTGAAACTTGGCACAATAATGAAGTTCCAAGTTCTATCGCTATGGATTGTGTCCCATTGAAGTAGCCCAATCAGAGACTGAGGAGAATCACTTTCAATGAAAGGGGTTGCCAAGCTTCCAAAAAACTACGAGTTTCCGGAAATCTCAGCAAACATTTTTTCAACCAATCTTGATGATACTGGCAGGTAATGACGAGTAAACCAATCCAATTTGGCTCACCAAATTTCGTTCTTCTAGGTAAAAGCGTTCCTTTGCAGTTACCGTTTTCATGTTAAGGTTTCACTCTCTTTTCTCAAATATGGATACATGTAGTTGGAACTCTAAATCAAACACGGTTTGTGCTATCTCTTTGAAACTTGGCACAATAATGTAGTTCAAAGTTCTATCGCTATGGATTGTGTCCCATTGAAGTAGCCCAAGCAGAGACTGAGGAGAATCACTTTCATTGAAAGGGGTTGCCAAGCTTCCAAAAAACTACGAGTTTCCGGAAATCTCAGCAAACACTTTTTCACCCAATCTTGATTGTACTTGCAGGTAATGATCAGTACACCAGTCCCACTTAGCTCACCAAATTTCGTTCTTCTAGGTAAAACCGTTCCTATGCAGTAACCGTTTTCATGTTAAGGTTTCACTCTCTTTTCTCCTATATGGATACATGTATTTGGAACTCTAAATCAAACACGGTTTGTGCTAGCTCTTTGAAACTTGCCACAATAATGTAGTTCCAAGTTCTATCGCTATGGTTTGTGTCATATTGAAGTAGCCCCAAGCAGAGACTGACGAGAATCACTTTCATTGAAAGGGGTTGCCAAGCTTCCAAAAACTACGAGTTTCCTGAAATCTCAGCAAACATTTTTTCACCCAATCTTGATGATACTGGCAGGTAATGACGAGTAAACCAATCCCACTTGGCTCACCAAATTTCGTTCTTCTAGGTAAAACCGTTCCTTTGCAGTAACCGTTTTCATGTTAAGGTTTCACTCTCTTTTCTCCTATATGGATACATGTAGTTGGAACTCTAAATCAAACACGGTTTGTGCTTGCTCTTTGAAACTTGGCACAATAATGTAGTTCCAAGTTGTATCGCTAAGGTTTTGGTCCTATTGAAGTAGCCCGAAGCAGAGTCTGACGAGAATCACTTTCATTGAAAGGGGTTGCCAAGCTTCCAAAAAACCACGAGTTTCCTGAAATCTCAGCAAACACTTTTTCACCCAATCTTGATGATACTTGCAGGTAATGATAAGTACACCAATCCCACTTGGCTCACCAAATTTCGTTCTTCTAGGTTAAACCGTTCCTTTGCAGTAACCTTTTTCATGTTTAGGATTCGCTCTGTTTTCTCCCATATGGATACATGTAGTTGGAACTCTAAATCAAACACAGTTTGTGATAGCTCTTTGAAACTTGGCACAATAATGTAGTTCCAAGTTCTATCGCTATGCTTTGTGTCCCATTGAAGTAGCCCCAAGCAGAGACTGACGAGAATCACTTTCATTGAAATGGGTTGCCAAGCTTCCAAAAACTACGAGTTTCCTGAAATCTCAGCAAACATTTTTTCACCCAATCTTGATGATACTTGCAGGAAATGATCAGTACACCAATCCCACTTGGCTCACCAAATTTCGTTCTTCTAGGTTAAACCGTTCCTTTGCAGTAACTGTTTTCATGTTTAGGTTTCACTCTCTTTTCTCCCATATGGATACATGTATTTGGAACTCTAAATCAAACACAGTTTGTGATAGCTCTTTGAAACTTGGCACAATAATGTAGTTCCAAGTTCTATCGCTATGGATTGTGTCCCATTGAAGTAGCCCAAGCAGAGACTGACGAGAATCACTTTCATTGAAAGGGGTTGCCAAGCTTCCCAAAACTACGAATTTCCGGAAATCTCAGCAAACACTTTTTCCCCCAATCTTGATGACACTTGCAGGTAATTATCAGTACACCAGTCCCACTTGGCTCACCAAATTTCGTTCTTCTAGGTTGAACCGTTCCTTTGCAGTAACAGTTTTCATGTTTAGGTTTTACTCTGTTTTCTCCTATATGGATACATGTAGTTGGAACTCTAAATCAAACACGGTTTGTGCTAGCTCTTGAAACTTGGCACAATAATGTAGTTCCAAGTTCTATCGCTATGGTTTGTGTCCTATTGAAGTAGCCCCAAGCAGAGACTGACGAGAATCACTTTCATTGAAAGGGGTTGCCAAGCTTCCAAAAACTACATGTTTCCTGAAATCTCAGCAAACCTTTTTTCACCCAATCTTGATGATACTTGCAGGTAATGATGAGTACACCAGTCCCACTTGGCTCACCAAATTTCGTTCTTCTAGGTTAAACCGTTTGTTTTCAGTAACCGTTTTCATGTTTAGGTTTCACTCTGTTTTCTCCTATATGGATACATGTAGTTGGAACTCTAAATCAAACACGGTTTGTGCTAGCTCTTTGAAACATGGCACACTAATGTAGTTCCAAGTTCTATCGCTATGGTGTGTGTACTATTGAAGTAGCCCCAAGCAGAGACTGACGAGAATCACTTTCATTGAAAGGGGTTGCCAAGCTTCCAAAAACTACGAGTTTCCTGAAATCTCAGCAAACATTTTTTCACCCAATCTTGGTGATACTGGCAGGTAATGATGAGTAAACCAATCCCACTTGGCTCACCAAATTTCGTTCATCTAGGTTAAACCGTTCCTTTGCAGGAACCGTTTTCATGTTTAGGTTTCACTGTGTTTACTCCTATATGGATACATGTAATTGGAACTCTAAATCAAAAACGGTTTGTGCTAGCTCTTTGAAACTTGGCACAATAATGTAGTTCAAATTTCTATCGCTATGGATTGTGTCCCATTGAAGTAGCCCAAGCAGAGACTGAGGGGAATCACTTTCATTGAAAGGGGTTGCCAAGCTTCAAAAAAACCACGAGTTTCCTGAAATCTCAGCAAACATTTGTTCAACCAATCTTGATGATACTTGCAGGTAATGATCAGTATACCAATCCCACTTGGCTCACCAAATTTCGTTCTTCTAGGTTAAACCGTTCCTTTGCAAGAACCGTTTTCATGTTTAGGTTTCTCTCTGTTTTCTCCTATATGGATACATGTAGTTGGAACTCTAAATCAAACACGGTTTGTGCTATCTCTTTGAAACTTGGCACAATAATGTAGTTCAAAGTTCTATCGCTATGGATTGTGTCCCATTGAAGTAGCCCAAGCAGAGACTGACGAGAATCACTTTCATTGAAAGGGGTTGCCAAGCTTCCAAAAAACTACGAGTTTCCGGAAATCTCAGCACACACTTTTTCACCCAATCTTGATGATACTTGCAGGTAATGATCAGTACACCAGTCCCACTTGGCTCACCAAATTTCGTTCTTCTAGGTTAAACCGTTCCTATGCAGTAACCGTTTTCATGTTAAGGTTTCACTCTCTTTTCTCCTATATGGATACATGTATTTGGAACTCTAAATCAAACACGGTTTGTGCTAGCTCTTTGAAACTTGGCACAATAATGTAGTTCCAAGTTCTATCGCTATGGTTTGTGTCATATTGAAGTAGCCCCAAGCAGAGACTGACGAGAATCACTTTCATTGAAAGGGGTTGCCAAGCTTCCAAAAAACTACGAGTTTCCTGAAATCTCAGCAAACATTTTTACACCCAATCTTGATGATACTGGCAGGTAATGAAGAGTAAACCAATCCCACTTGGCTCACCAAATTTCGTTCTTCTAGGTAAAACCGTTCCTTTGCAGTAACCGTTTTCATGTTAAGGTTTCACTCTCTTTTCTCCTATATGGATACATGTAGTTGGAACTCTAAATCAAACACGGTTTGTGCTAGCTCTTTGAAACTTGGCACAATAATGTAGTTCCAAGTTCTATCGCTAAGGTTTTGGTCCTATTGAAGTAGCCCGAAGCAGAGTCTGACGAGAATCACTTTCATTGAAAGGGGTTGCCAAGCTTCCAAAAAACCACGAGTTTCCTGAAATCTCAGCAAACACTTTTTCACCCAATCTTGATGATACTTGCAGGTAATAATCAGTACACCAATCCCACTTGGCTCACCAAATTTCGTTCTTCTAGGTTAAACCGTTCCTTTGCAGTAACCTTTTTCATGTTTAGGATTCGCTCTGTTTTCTCCCATATGGATACATGTAGTTGGAACTCTAAATCAAACACAGTTTGTGATAGCTCTTTGAAACTTGTCACAATAATGTAGTTCCAAGTTCTATCGCTATGGTTTGTGTCCCATTGAAGTAGCCCCAAGCAGAGACTGACGAGAATCACTTTCATTGAAAGGGGTTGCCAAGCTTCCAAAAACTACGAGTTTCCTGAAATCTCAGCAAACATTTTTCCACCCAAACTTGATGATACTTGCAGGAAATGATCAGTACACCAATCCCACTTGGCTCACCAAATTTCGTTCTTCTAGGTTAAACCGTTCCTTTGCAGTAACCGTTTTCATGTTTAGGTTTCACTCTCTTTTCTCCTATATGGATACATGTAGTTGGAACTCTAAATCAAACACGGTTTGTGCTAGCACTTTGAAACTTGGCACAATAATGAAGTTCCAAGTTCTATCGCTATGGATTGTGTCCCTTTGAAGTAGCCCAAGCAGAGACTGACGAGAATCAATTTCATTGAAAGGGGTTGCAAAGCTTCCAAGAAACTACGAGTTTCCTGAAATCTCAGCAAACACTTTTTCACCCAATCTTGATGATACTGGCAGGTAATGACGAGTACACCAATCCAACTTGGCTCACCAAATTTCGTTCTTCTAGGTAAAACCGTTCCTTTTCAGGAACCGTTTTCATGTTTAGGTTTCACTCTGTTTTCTCCTATATGGATACATGTAGTTGGAACTCTAAATCAAACACGGTTTGTGCTAGCTCTTTGAATCTTGGCACAATAATGTAGTTCAAAGTTCTATCGCTATGGATTGTGTCCTATTGAAGTAGCCCCAAGCAGAGACTGACGAGAATCACTTCCATTGAAAGGGGTTGCCAAGCTTCCAAAAACTACGAGTTTCCTGAAATCTCAGCAAACATTTTTTCACCCAATCTTGATGATCCTGCAGGTAATGATGAGTAAACCAATCCCACTTGGCTCACCAAATTTCGTTCTTCTAGGTAAAACCGTTCCTTTGCAGGCACCGTTTTCATGTTTAGGTTTCACTCTGTTTACTCCTATATGGATACATTTAGTTGGAACTCTAAATCAAACACGGTTTGTGCTAGCTCTTTGAAACTTGGCACAATAATGTAGTTCAAAGTTCTATCGCAATGGATTGTGTCCCATTGAAGTAGCCCAAGCAGAGACTGAAGAGAATCACTTTCATTGAAAGGGGTTGCCAAGCTTCCAAAAAACTACGAGTTTCCGGAAATCTCAGCAAACATTTTTTCACCCAATCATGATGATACTTGCAGGTAATGATTAGTACACCAGTCCCACTTGGCTCACCAAATTTCGATCTTCTAGGTTAAACCGTTCCTATGCAGTAACCGTTTTCATGTTAAGGTTTCACTCTGTTTTCTCCTATATGGATACATGTAGTTGGAACTCTAAATCAAACACGGTTTGTGCTAGCTCTTTGAAACTTGGCACAATAATGTAGTTCCAAGTTCTTTCGCTAAGGTTTGGGTCCTATTGAAGTAGCCCCAAGCAGAGTCTGACGAGAATCACTTTCATTGAAAGGGGTTGCCAAGCTTCCTAAAAACTACGAGTTTCCGGAAATCTCAGCAAACTTTTTTTCACCCAATCTTGATGATACTTGCAGGTAATGATCAGTACACCAATCCCACTTGGCTCACCAAATTTCGTTCTTCTAGGTTAAACCGTTCCTTTGCAGTAACCGTTTTCATGTTTAGGATTCACTCTCTTTTCTCCTATATGGATACATGTAGTTGGAACTCTAAATCAAACACGGTTTGTGCTAGCTCTTTGAAACCTGGCACAATAATGTAGTTCAAAGTTCTATCGCTATGGATTGTGTCCCATTGAAGTAGCCCAAGCAGAGACTGAGGAGAATCACTTTCATTGAAAGGTTTTGCCAAGCTTCCAAAGAACTACGAGTTTCCGGAAATCTCAGCAAACATTTTTTCACCCAATCTTGATGATACTTGCAGGTAATGATCAGTACACAAGTCGCATTGGCTCACCAAATTTCGTTCTTCTAGGTTAAACCGTTCCTATGCAGTAAACGTTTTCATGTTAAGGTTTCACTCTCTTTTCTCCTATATGGATACATGTAGTTGGAACTCTAAATCAAACACGGTTTGTGCTAGCTCTTTGAAAGTTGGCACAATAATGTAGTTCCAAGTTCTATCGCTATGGATTGTGTCCCATTGAAGTAGAACAAACAGAGACTGACGAGAATCACTTTCATTGAAATGGGTTGCCAAGCTTCCAAAAAACTACGAGTATTCGGAAATCTCAGCAAACATTTTTTCACCCAATCTTGATGATCCTTGCAGGTAATGATCAGTACACCAGTCCCACTTGGCTCACCAAATTTCGTTCTTCTAGGTTAAACCGTTCCTTTGCAGTAACAGTTTTCATGTTTAGGGTTTACTCTGTTTTCTCCTATATGGATACATGTAGTTGGAACTCTAAATCAAACACGGTTTGTGCTAGCTATTTGAAACTTGGCACAATAATGTAGTTCCAAGTTGTATCGCTATGGTTTGTGTCCTATTGAAGTAGCCCCAAGCAGAGACTGATGAGAATCACTTTCATTGAAAGGGGTTGCCAAGCTTCCAAAAAACTACGAGTTTCCAGAAATCTCAGCAAACATTTTTTCACCCAATCTTGATGATACTTGCAGGTAATGATGAGTACACCAGTGCCACTTGGCTCACCAAATTTCGTTTTTCTAGGTTAAACCGTTCGTTTTCAGTAACCGTTTTCATGTTTAGGTTTCACTCTGTTTTCTCCTATATGGATACAGGTAGTTGGAACTCTAAATCAAACACGGTTTGTGCTAGCTTTTTGAAACTTGGCACAATAATGAAGTTCCAAGTTCTATCGCTATGGATTGTGTCCCATTGAAGTACCCAAGCAGAGACTGACGAAAATAACTTAAATTGAAAGGTGTTGCCAAGCTTCCCAAAATTACGAATTTCTGGAAATATCAGCCAACATTTTTTCACCGAATCTTGATGACACTTGCAGGTAATGATCAGTCCAGCAGTCCCACTTGGCTCAGCAAATTTCGTTCTTCTAGGTTGAACCGTTCCTTTGCAGTAACAGTTTTCATGTATAGGTTTTACTCTGTTTTCTCCTATATGGATACATGTAGTTGGAACTCTAAATCAAACACGGTTTGTGCTAGCTCTTTGAAACTTGGCACAATAATGTAGTTCCAACTTCTATCGCTATGGTGTTTGTCCTATTGAAGTAGCCCCAAGCAGAGACTGACGAGAATCACTTTCATTGAAAGAAGTTGCCAAGCTTCCAAAAACTACGAGTTTCCTGAAATCTCAGCAAACATTTTTTCTTCCAATCTTGATGATACTTGCAGGTAATGATGAGTACACCAGTACCACTTGGCTCACCAAATTTCGTTCTTCTAGGTTAAACCGTTCGTTTTCAGTAACCGTTTTCATGTTTAGGTTTCACTCTGTTTTCTCCTTTATGGATACATGTAGTTGGAACTCTAAATCAAAAACGGTTTGTGCTAACTCTATAAAACTTGACACAATAATGTAGTTCCAAGTTCTATCGCTATGGTTTGTGTCCTTTTGAAGTAGCCCCAAGCAGAGATTGACGAGAATCACTTTCATTGAAAGGGGTTGCCAAGCTTCCAAAAAACTACGAGTTTCCTGAAGTCTCAGCAAAAATTTTTTCAACCAATCTTGATGATACTGGCAGGTAATGATCAGTACACCAATCCCACTTGGCTCACCAAATTTCGTTCTTCTAGGTAAAACCGTTCCTTTGCAGGAACAGTTTTCATGTTTAGGTTTCACTCTGTTTACTCCTATATGGATACATGTAGTTGGAACTCTAAATCATACACAGTTTGTGCTAGCTCTTTGAAACTTGGCACAATAATGTAGTTCAAAGTTCTATCGCTATGGTTTGTGTCCTATTGAAGTAGCCTCAAGCAGAGACTGACGAGAATCACTTTCATTGAAAGGGGTTGCCAAGCTTCCAAGAAACTACGAGTTTCCTGAAATCTCAGAAAACACTTTTTCACCCAATCTTGATGATACTTGCAGGTAATGATCAGTACACCAGTACCACTTGGCTAACCAAATTTGTTCTTCTAGGAAAAACCGTTCCTTTGCAGTAACCGTTTTCATGTTTAGTTTTCACTCTGTTTTCTCGTATATGGATACATGTAGTTGGAACTCAAAATCAAACACGGTTTGTGCTAGCTCTTTGAAACTTGGCACAATAATGTAGTTCCAAGTTCTCTCGCTATGAATTGTGTCCCATTGAAGTACCCAAGCAGAGACTGACGAAAATCACTTAAAATGAAAGGGGTTGCCAAGCTTCCCAAAATTACGAATTTCTGGAAATATCAGCCAACATTTTTTCACCGAATCTTGATGACACTTGCAGGTAATGATCAGTCCAGCAGTCCCACTTGGCTCAGCAAATTTCGTTCTTCTAGGTTGAACCGTTCCTTTGCAGTAACAGTTTTCATGTATAGGTTTTACTCTGTTTTCTCCTATATGGATACATGTAGTTGGAACTCTAAATCAAACACGGTTTGTGCTAGCTCTTTGAAACTTGGCACAATAATGTAGTTCCAACTTCTATCGCTATGGTGTTTGTCCTATTGAAGTAGCCCCAAGCAGAGACTGACGAGAATCACTTTCATTGAAAGAAGTTGCCAAGCTTCCAAAAACTACGAGTTTCCTGAAATCTCAGCAAACATTTTTTCTCCCAATCTTGATGATACTTGCAGGTAATGATGAGTACACCAGTACCACTTGGCTCACCAAATTTCGTTCTTCTAGGTTAAACCGTTCGTTTTCAGTAACCGTTTTCATGTTTAGGTTTCACTCTGTTTTCTCCTATATGGATACATGTAGTTGGAACTCTAAATCAAAAACGGTTTGTGCTAACTCTATAAAACTTGACACAATAATGTAGTTTCAAGTTCTATCGCTATGGTGTGTGTCCTATTGAAGTTGCCCCAAGCAGAGACTGACGAGAATCACTTTCATTGAAAGGGGTTGCCAAGCTTCCAAGAAACTACGAGTTTCCAGAAATATCAGGAAACATTTGTTCACTCAATCTTGATGACACTTGCAGGTAATGATCAGTACACCAGTCCCACTTGGCTCACCAAATTTCGTTCTTCAAGGTTGAACCGTTCCTTTGCAGTAACAGTTTTCATGTTTAGGTTTTACTCTGTTTTCTCCTATATGGATATATGTAGTTGGAACTGTAAATCAAACACGGTTTGTGCTAGCTCATTGAAACTTGGCACAATAATGTAGTTCCAAGTTCTATCACTATGGTTTGTGTCCTATTGAAGTAGTCGCAAGCAGAGACTGACGAGAATCACTTTCATTGAAAGGGGTTGCCAAGCTTCCAAGAAACTACGAGTTTCCTGAAATCTCAGCAAACACTTTTTCACCCAATCTTGATGATACTTGCAGGTAATGATCAGTACACCAGTCCCACTTGGCTCACCAAATTTCGTTCTTCTAGGTTAAACCGTTCCTATGCAGCAACCATTTTCATGTTAAGGTTTCACTCTCTTTTCTCCTATATGGTTACATGTAGTTGGAACTCTAAATCAAACACGGTTTGTGCTAGCTCTTTGAAACTTGGCACAATCATGAAGTTCCAAGTTCTATCGCTATGGATTGTGTCCCATTGAAGTAGCCCAAGCAGAGACTGACGAGAATCACTTTCATTGAAAGGGGTTGCCAAGCTTCCAAAAAACTACGAGTTTCGGGAAATCTCAGCAAAAATTTTTTCACCCAATCTTGATGATACTTGCAGGTAATGATCAGTACACCAGTCCCACTTGGCTCACCAAATTTCATTCTTCTAGGTTAACCCGTTCCTATGCAGTAACCGTTTTCATGTTAAGGTTTCACTCTCTTTTCTCCTATATGGGTACAGGTAGTTGGAACTCTAAATCAAACACGGTTTGTGCTAGCGCTTTGAAACTTGGCACAATAATGTAGTTCAAAGTTCTATCACTATGGTTTTTGTCCTATTGAAGTAGCCCCAAGCAGAGACTGACGAGAATCACTTTCATTGAAAGGGGTTGCCAAGCTTCCAAAAACTACAAGTTTCGGGAAATCTCAGCAAACATTTTTTCAACCAATCTTGATGATACTGGCAGGTAATGATGAGTAAACCAATCCCACTTGGCTCACCAAATTTCGTTCTTCTAGGTAAAACCGTTCCTTTGCAGGAACCGTTTTCATGTTTAGGTTTCACTCTGTTTACTCCTATATGGATACATGTAGTTGGAACTCAAAATCAAACACGGTTTGTGCTAGCTCTTTAGAACTTGGCACAGTAATGTAGTTCCAAGTTCTATCGCTATGGATTGTGTCCCATTGAAGTAGCCCAAGCAGAGACTGAGGAGAATCACTTTCATTGAAAGGGGTTGCCAAGCTTCCAAAAAACTACGAGTTTTCGGAAATCTCAGCACACACATTTTCACCCAATCTTGATGATACTTGCAGGTAATGATCAGTACACCAATCCCACTTTTCTCACCAAATTTCGTTCTTCTAGGTTAAACCGTTCCTTTGCAGTAACCTTTTTCATGTTTAGGATTCACTCTGTTTTCTCCTATATGGATACATGTAGTTGGAACTCTAAATCAAACACAGTTTGTGATAGCTCTTTGAAACTTGGCACAATAATGTAGTTCCAAGTTCTATCGCTATGGTTTGTGTCCTATTGAGGTAGCCCCAAGCAGAGACTGACGAGAATCCCTTTCATTGAAAGGGGTTGCCAAGCTTCCAAAAACTACGAGTTTCCTGAAATCTCAGCAAACATTTTTTCACCCAATCTTGATGATACTTTCAGGTAATGATAAGGACACCAATCCCACTTGGCTCAACAAATTTCGTTCTTCTAGGTTAAACCGTTCGTTTGCAGTAACCGTTTTCATTTTTAGGTTTCACTCTGTTTTCTCCTATATGGATACATGTAGTTGGAACTCTAAATCAAACACGGTTTGTGCTAGCTCTTTGAAACTTGGCACAATAATGTAGTTCCAAGTTCTATCGCTATGGTTTGTGTCCTATTGAAGTAGCCCCAAGCAGACACTGAAGAGAATCACTTTCATTGAAAAGGGTTGCCAAGCTTCCAAGAAACTACGAGTTTCCTGAAATCTCAGCAAACACTTTTTCACCCAATCTTGATGATACTTGCAGGTAATGATCAGTACCCCAGTCCAACTTGTCTCACCAAATTTCGTTCTTCTAGGTTAAACCGTTCCTATGCAGTAACCGTTTTCATGTTAAGGTTTCACTCTCTTTTCTCCTATATGGATATATGTAGTTGGAACTCTAAATCAAACACAGTTTGTGCTAGCTCTTTGAAACTTGGCACAATAATGTAGTTCCAAGTTCTATCGCTATGGTTTGTGTCCTATAGAAGTAGCCCCAAGCAGAGACTGACGAGAATCACTTTCATTTAAAGGGGTTGCCAAGCTTCCAAAAAACTACGAGTTTCCGGAAATCTCAGCAAACATTTTTTCACCCAATCTTGATGATACTTGCAGGTAATGATCAGTACACCAGTCCCACTTGGCTCACCAAATTTCGTTCTTCTAGGTTAAACCGTTCCTATGCAGTAACCGTTTTCATGTTAAGGTTTAACTCTCTTTTCTCCTATATGGATACATGTAGTTGGAACTCTAAATCAAACACGGTTTGTGCTAGCTCTTTGAAACTTGGCACAATAATGTAGTTCCAAGTTCTATCGCTATGGACTGTGTCCCATTGAAGTAGCCCAAGAGAGAAAGCCAAGAGAATGACGAGAATCACTTTCATTGAAAGGGGTTGCCAATCTTCCAAAACTACGAATTTCCGGAAATATCAGCAAATATTTTTTCACCCAATTTGATGACACTTGCAGGTAATGATCAGTACACCAGTCCCACTTGGCTCACCAAATTTCGTTCTTCTAGGTTGAACAGTTCCTTTGCAGTAACAGTTTTCTTGTTTAGGTTTTACTCTGTTTTCTCCTATATGGATACATGTAGTTGGAACTCTAAATCAAACACGGTTTGTGCTAGCTCTTTGAAACTTCGCACAATAATGTAGTTCCAAGTTCTATCGCTATGGTTTGTGTCCTTTTGAAGTAGCCCCAAGCAGAGACTGACGAGAATCACTTTCATTGAAAGGGGTTGCCAAGCTTCCAAAAAACTACGAGTTTCCTGAAGTCTCAGCAAAAATTTTTCAACCAATCTTGATGATACTGGCAGGTAATGATCAGTACACCAATCCCACTTGGCTCACCAAATTTCGTTCTTCTAGGTAAAACCGTTCCTTTGCAGGAACAGTTTTCATGTTTAGGTTTCACTCTGTTTACTCCTATATGGATACATGTAGTTGGAACTCTAAATCATACACAGTTTGTGCTAGCTCTTTGAAACTTGGCACAATAATGTAGTTCAAAGTTCTATCGCTATGGTTTGTGTCCTATTGAAGTAGCCTCAAGCAGAGACTGACGAGAATCACTTTCATTGAAAGGGGTTGCCAAGCTTCCAAGAAACTACGAGTTTCCTGAAATCTCAGAAAACACTTTTTCACCCAATCTTGATGATACTTGCAGGTAATGATCAGTACACCAGTACCACTTGGCTCACCAAATTTGTTCTTCTAGGAAAAACCGTTCCTTTGCAGTAACCGTTTTCATGTTTAGTTTTCACTCTGTTTTCTCGTATATGGATACATGTAGTTGGAACTCAAAATCAAACACGGTTTGTGCTAGCTCTTTGAAACTTGGCACAATAATGTAGTTCCAAGTTCTCTCGCTATGAATTGTGTCCCATTGAAGTACCCAAGCAGAGACTGACGAAAATCACTTAAATTGAAAGGTGTTGCCAAGCTTCCCAAAATTACGAATTTCTGGAAATATCAGCCAACATTTTTTCACCGAATCTTGATGACACTTGCAGGTAATGATCAGTCCAGCAGTCCCACTTGGCTCAGCAAATTTCGTTCTTCTAGGTTGAACCGTTCCTTTGCAGTAACAGTTTTCATGTATAGGTTTTACTCTGTTTTCTCCTATATGGATACATGTAGTTGGAACTCTAAATCAAACACGGTTTGTGCTAGCTCTTTGAAACTTGGCACAATAATGTAGTTCCAACTTCTATCGCTATGGTGTTTGTCCTATTGAAGTAGCCCCAAGCAGAGACTGACGAGAATCACTTTCATTGAAAGAAGTTGCCAAGCTTCCAAAAACTACGAGTTTCCTGAAATCTCAGCAAACATTTTTTCTCCCAATCTTGATGATACTTGCAGGTAATGATGAGTACACCAGTACCACTTGGCTCACCAAATTTCGTTCTTCTAGGTTAAACCGTTCGTTTTCAGTAACCGTTTTCATGTTTAGGTTTCACTCTGTTTTCTCCTTTATGGATACATGTAGTTGGAACTCTAAATCAAAAACGGTTTGTGCTAACTCTATAAAACTTTACACAATAATGTAGTTCCAAGTTCTATCGCTATGGTTTGTGTCCTTTTGAAGTAGCCCCAAGCAGAGATTGACGAGAATCACTTTCATTGAAAGGGGTTGCCAAGCTTCCAAAAAACTACGAGTTTCCTGAAGTCTCAGCAAAAATTTTTTCAACCAATCTTGATGATACTGGCAGGTAATGATCAGTACACCAATCCCACTTGGCTCACCAAATTTCGTTCTTCTAGGTAAAACCGTTCCTTTGCAGGAACAGTTTTCATGTTTAGGTTTCACTCTGTTTACTCCTATATGGATACATGTAGTTGGAACTCTAAATCATACACAGTTTGTGCTAGCTCTTTGAAACTTGGCACAATAATGTAGTTCAAAGTTCTATCGCTATGGTTTGTGTCCTATTGAAGTAGCCTCAAGCAGAGACTGACGAGAATCACTTTCATTGAAAGGGGTTGCCAAGCTTCCAAGAAACTACGAGTTTCCTGAAATCTCAGAAAACACTTTTTCACCCAATCTTGATGATACTTGCAGGTAATGATCAGTACACCAGTACCACTTGGCTCACCAAATTTGTTCTTCTAGGAAAAACCGTTCCTTTGCAGTAACCGTTTTCATGTTTAGTTTTCACTCTGTTTTCTCGTATATGGATACATGTAGTTGGAACTCAAAATCAAACACGGTTTGTGCTAGCTCTTTGAAACTTGGCACAATAATGTAGTTCCAAGTTCTCTCGCTATGAATTGTGTCCCATTGAAGTACCCAAGCAGAGACTGACGAAAATCACTTAAAATGAAAGGGGTTGCCAAGCTTCCCAAAATTACGAATTTCTGGAAATATCAGCCAACATTTTTTCACCGAATCTTGATGACACTTGCAGGTAATGATCAGTCCAGCAGTCCCACTTGGCTCAGCAAATTTCGTTCTTCTAGGTTGAACCGTTCCTTTGCAGTAACAGTTTTCATGTATAGGTTTTACTCTGTTTTCTCCTATATGGATACATGTAGTTGGAACTCTAAATCAAACACGGTTTGTGCTAGCTCTTTGAAACTTGGCACAATAATGTAGTTCCAACTTCTATCGCTATGGTGTTTGTCCTATTGAAGTAGCCCCAAGCAGAGACTGACGAGAATCACTTTCATTGAAAGAAGTTGCCAAGCTTCCAAAAACTACGAGTTTCCTGAAATCTCAGCAAACATTTTTTCTCCCAATCTTGATGATACTTGCAGGTAATGATGAGTACACCAGTACCACTTGGCTCACCAAATTTCGTTCTTCTAGGTTAAACCGTTCGTTTTCAGTAACCGTTTTCATGTTTAGGTTTCACTCTGTTTTCTCCTATATGGATACATGTAGTTGGAACTCTAAATCAAAAACGGTTTGTGCTAACTCTATAAAACTTGACACAATAATGTAGTTTCAAGTTCTATCGCTATGGTGTGTGTCCTATTGAAGTTGCCCCAAGCAGAGACTGACGAGAATCACTTTCATTGAAAGGGGTTGCCAAGCTTCCAAGAAACTACGAGTTTCCAGAAATATCAGGAAACATTTGTTCACTCAATCTTGATGACACTTGCAGGTAATGATCAGTACACCAGTCCCACTTGGCTCACCAAATTTCGTTCTTCAAGGTTGAACCGTTCCTTTGCAGTAACAGTTTTCATGTTTAGGTTTTACTCTGTTTTCTCCTATATGGATATATGTAGTTGGAACTGTAAATCAAACACGGTTTGTGCTAGCTCATTGAAACTTGGCACAATAATGTAGTTCCAAGTTCTATCACTATGGTTTGTGTCCTATTGAAGTAGTCGCAAGCAGAGACTGACGAGAATCACTTTCATTGAAAGGGGTTGCCAAGCTTCCAAGAAACTACGAGTTTCCTGAAATCTCAGCAAACACTTTTTCACCCAATCTTGATGATACTTGCAGGTAATGATCAGTACACCAGTCCCACTTGGCTCACCAAATTTCGTTCTTCTAGGTTAAACCGTTCCTATGCAGCAACCATTTTCATGTTAAGGTTTCACTCTCTTTTCTCCTATATGGTTACATGTAGTTGAAACTCTAAATCAAACACGGTTTGTGCTAGCTCTTTGAAACTTGGCACAATCATGAAGTTCCAAGTTCTATCGCTATGGATTGTGTCCCATTGAAGTAGCCCAAGCAGAGACTGACGAGAATCACTTTCATTGAAAGGGGTTGCCAAGCTTCCAAAAAACTACGAGTTTCGGGAAATCTCAGCAAAAATTTTTTCACCCAATCTTGATGATACTTGCAGGTAATGATCAGGACACCAGTCCCACTTGGCTCACCAAATTTCATTCTTCTAGGTTAACCCGTTCCTATGCAGTAACCGTTTTCATGTTAAGGTTTCACTCTCTTTTCTCCTATATGGGTACAGGTAGTTGGAACTCTAAATCAAACACGGTTTGTGCTAGCGCTTTGAAACTTGGCACAATAATGTAGTTCAAAGTTCTATCGCTATGGTTTGTGTCCTATTGAAGTAGCCCCAAGCAGAGACTGACGAGAATCACTTTCATTGAAAGGGGTTGCCGAGCTTCCAAAAACTACAAGTTTCGGGAAATCTCAGCAAACATTTTTTCAACCAATCTTGATGATACGGGCAGGTAATGATGAGTAAACCAATCCCACTTGGCTCACCAAATTTCGTTCTTCTAGGTAAAACCGTTCCTTTGCAGGAACCGTTTTCATGTTTAGGTTTCACTCTGTTTACTCCTATATGGATACATGTAGTTGGAACTCAAAATCAAACACGGTTTGTGCTAGCTCTTTAGAACTTGGCACAGTAATGTAGTTCCAAGTTCTATCGCTATGGATTGTGTCCCATTGAAGTAGCCCAAGCAGAGACTGAGGAGAATCACTTTCATTGAAAGGGGTTGCCAAGCTTCCAAAAAACTACGAGTTTTCGGAAATCTCAGCACACACATTTTCACCCAATCTTGATGATACTTGCAGGTAATGATCAGTACACCAATCCCACTTGGCTCACCAAATTTCGTTCTTCTAGGTTAAACCGTTCCTTTGCAGTAACCTTTTTCATGTTTAGGATTCACTCTGTTTTCTCCTATATGGATACATGTAGTTGGAACTCTAAATCAAACACAGTTTGTGATAGCTCTTTGAAACTTGGCACAATAATGTAGTTCCAAGTTCTATCGCTATGGTTTGTGTCCTATTGAGGTAGCCCCAAGCAGAGACTGACGAGAATCCCTTTCATTGAAAGGGGTTGCCAAGCTTCCAAAAACTACGAGTTTCCTGAAATCTCAGCAAACATTTTTTCACCCAATCTTGATGATACTTTCAGGTAATGATAAGGACACCAATCCCACTTGGCTCAACAAATTTCGTTCTTCTAGGTTAAACCGTTCCTTTGCAGTAACCGTTTTCATTTTTAGGTTTCACTCTGTTTTCTCCTATATGGATACATGTAGTTGGAACTCTAAATCAAACAGGGTTTGTGCTAGCTCTTTGAAACTTGGCACAATAATGTAGTTCCAAGTTCTATCGCTATGGTTTGTGTCCTATTGAAGTAGCCCCAAGCAGACACTGAAGAGAATCACTTTCATTGAAAAGGGTTGCCAAGCTTCCAAGAAACTACGAGTTTCCTGAAATCTCAGCAAACACTTTTTCACCCAATCTTGATGATACTTGCAGGTAATGATCAGTACACCAGTCCAACTTGTCTCACCAAATTTCGTTCTTCTAGGTTAAACCGTTCCTATGCAGTAACCGTTTTCATGTTAAGGTTTCACTCTCTTTTCTCCTATATGGATATATGTAGTTGGAACTCTAAATCAAACACAGTTTGTGCTAGCTCTTTGAAACTTGGCACAATAATGTAGTTCCAAGTTCTATCGCTATGGTTTGTGTCCTATAGAAGTAGCCCCAAGCAGAGACTGACGAGAATCACTTTCATTTAAAGGGGTTGCCAAGCTTCCAAAAAACTACGAGTTTCCGGAAATCTCAGCAAACATTTTTTCACCCAATCTTGATGATACTTGCAGGTAATGATCAGTACACCAGTCCCACTTGGCTCACCAAATTTCGTTCTTCTAGGTTAAACCGTTCCTATGCAGTAACCGTTTTCATGTTAAGGTTTAACTCTCTTTTCTCCTATATGGATACATGTAGTTGGAACTCTAAATCAAACACGATTTGTGCTAGCTCTTTGAAACTTGGCACAATAATGTAGTTTCAAGTTCTATCGCTAAGGTTTGGGTCCTATTGAAGTAGCCCCAAGCAGAGTCTGACGAGAATCACTTTCATTGAAAGGGGTTGATAAGCTTCCAAAAAACCACGAGTTTCCTGAAATCTCAGCAAATATTTTTTCACCCAATCTTGATGAAACTTGCAGGTAATGATCAGTACACCAGTCCCACTTGGCTCACCAAATTTCGTTCTTC